>NW_026294387.1:0-138283 GCF_007827085.1 Peromyscus californicus insignis
GATGTCATAATGCAATACTGTGATGTTACAGTGAAATATTGTGATGTCATAATGCAATATTATGTTATAGTGCAGTTTAGTGATGTCATAATGCAATATTGTGATGTAACAATGCAATATTGTGATGTCATAATGCAATATTATGATGTTATAGTGCAGTATAGTGATGTCATAATGCAATACTGTGATGTTACAGTGCAATATTGTGATGTCATAATGCAATATTATGATGTTATAGTGCAGTATAGTGATGTCATAATGCAATACTGTGATGTTACAGTGCAATATTGTGATGTCATAATGCAATATTATGATGTTATAGTGCAGTATAGTGATGTCATAATGCAATACTGTGATGTTACAGTGCAATATTGTGATGTCATAATGCAATATTATGATGTTATAGTGCAGCATAGTGATGTCATAATGCAATACTGTGAGGTTACAGTGCAATATTTTGATGTCATAATGCAATATTATGATGTTATAGTGCAGTATAGTGATGTCATAATGCAATACTGTGAGGTTACAGTGCAATATTTTGATGTCATAATGCAGTATTATGATGTTATAGTGCAGTATAGTGATGTCATAATGCAATATTGTGATGTAACAATGCAATATTGTGATGTCATAATGCAATATTATGATGTTATAGTGCAGTATAGTGATGTCATAATGCAATACTGTGATGTTACAGTGCAATATTGTGATGTCATAATGCAATATTATGATGTTATAGTGCAGCATAGTGATGTCATAATGCAATATTGTGATGTTATAGTGCAATATTGTGATGTCATTATGCAATATTATGATGTTATAGTGCAGTATAGTGATGTCATAATGCAATACTGTGAGGTTACAGTGCAATATTTTGATGTCATAATGCAATATTATGATGTTATAGTGCAGTATAGTGATGTCATAATGCAATATTATGTTATAGTGCAGTATAGTGATGTCATAATGCAATATTGTGATGTAACAGTGCAATATTGTGATGTCATAATGCAATATTATGATGTTATAGTGCAGTATAGTGATGTCATAATGCAATACTGTGATGTTACAGTGCAATATTGTGATGTCATAATGCAATATTATGATGTTATAGTGCAGTATAGTGATGTCATAATGCAATACTGTGATGTAACAATGCAATATTGTGATGTCATAATGCAATATTATGATGTTATACTGCAGTATAGTGATGTCATAATGCAATATTGTGATGTTACAGTGCAATATTATGATGTCATAATGGATCTTTATGGTGTTATAGTGCAGTATAGTGATGTCATAATGCAATACTGTGATGTTACAGTGCAATATTGTGATGTCATAATGCAATATTATGATGTTATAGTGCAGTATAGTGATGTCATAATGCAATACTGTGATGTTACAGTGCAATATTGTTATGTCATAATGCAATATTATGTTATAGTGCAGTATAGTGATGTCATAATGCAATATTGTGATGTAACAATGCAATATTGTGATGTCATAATGCAATATTATGATGTTATAGTGCAGTATAGTGATGTCATAATGCAATACTGTGATGTTACAGTGCAATATTGTGATGTCATAATGCAATATTATGATGTTATAGTGCAGTATAGTGATGTCATAATGCAATACTGTGATGTTACAGTGCAATATTGTGATGTCATAATGCAATATTATGATGTTATAGTGCAGTATAGTGATGTCATAATGCAATACTGTGATGTTACAGTGCAATATTGTGATGTCATAATGCAATATTATGATGTTATAGTGCAGCATAGTGATGTCATAATGCAATACTGTGAGGTTACAGTGCAATATTTTGATGTCATAATGCAATATTATGATGTTATAGTGCAGTATAGTGATGTCATAATGCAATACTGTGAGGTTACAGTGCAATATTTTGATGTCATAATGCAGTATTATGATGTTATAGTGCAGTATAGTGATGTCATAATGCAATACTGTGATGTTACAGTGCAATATTGTGATGTCATAATGCAATATTATGATGTTATAGTGCAGTATAGTGATGTCATAATGCAATACTGTGATGTTACAGTGCAATATTGTGATGTCATAATGCAATATTATGATGTTATAGTGCAGTATAGTGATGTCATAATGCAATACTGTGATGTCACAGTGCAATGTTGTGATGTCATAATGCAGTATTATGATGTTATAGTGCAGTATAGTGATGTCATAATGCAATACTGTGATGTTACAGTGCAATATTGTGATGTCATAATGCAATATTATGATGTTATAGTGCAGTATAGTGATGTCATAATGCAATATTGTGATGTTACAGTGCAATATTATGATGTAATAATGCAATATTATGTTATAGTGTAGTATAGTGATGTCATAATGCAATATTGTGATGTTACAGTGCAATATTGTGATGCAATAATGCAATATTATGATGTTACAGTGCAATATAGTGATGTCATAATGCAATACTGTGATGTTACAGTGCAATATTGTGATGTCATAATGCAATATTATGATGTTATAGTGCAGTATAGTGATGTCATAATGCAATACTGTGATGTTACAGTGCAATATTGTGATGTCATAATGCAATATTATGATGTTATAGTGCAGTATAGTGATGTCATAATGCAATATTGTCATGTAACAGTGCAATATTGTGATGTCATAATGCAATATTGTGATGTTACAGTGCAATATTGTGATGTCATAATGCAGTATTATGATGTTATAGTGCAGTATAGTGATGTCATAATGCAATATTGTGATGTTACAGTGCAATATTGTGATATCAGAATGCATCTTTATGATGTTATAGTGCAGTATAGTGATGTCATAATGCAATATTGTGATGTCATAATTCATCTTTATGATGCTATAGTGCAGTATAGTGATGTCATAATGCAATACTGTGATATTGTAGTGCAATATTGTCATGTCATAATGCATCTTTATGATGTTATAGTGCAGTATAGTGATGTCATAATGCAATACTGTGATGTTACAGTGCAATATTGTGATGTCATAATGCAATATTATGATGTTATAGTGCAGCATAGTGATGTCATAATGCAATATTGTGATGTTACAGTGCAATATTGTGATGTCATAATGCAATATTATGATGTTATAGTGCAGTATAGTGATGTCATAATGCAATACTGTGAGGTTACAGTGCAATATTTTGATGTCATAATGCAATATTATGATGTTATAGTGCAGTATAGTGATGTCATAATGCAATACTGTGATGTTACAGTGCAATATTGTGATGTCATAATGCAATATTATGATGTTATAGTGCAGTATAGTGATGTCATAATGCAATACTGTGATGTAACAATGCAATATTGTGATGTCATAATGCAATATTATGATGTTATACTGCAGTATAGTGATGTCATAATGCAATATTGTGATGTTACAGTGCAATATTATGATGTCATAATGGATCTTTATGGTGTTATAGTGCAGTATAGTGATGTCATAATGCAATACTGTGATGTTACAGTGCAATATTGTGATGTCATAATGCAATATTATCATGTTATAGTGCAGTATAGTGATGTCATAATGCAATACTGTGATGTTACAGTGCAATATTGTGATGTCATAATGCAATATTATGTTATAGTGCAGTATAGTGATGTCATAATGCAATACTGTGATGTAACAATGCAATATTGTGATGTCATAATGCAATATTATGATGTTATAGTGCAGTATAGTGATGTCATAATGCAATACTGTGATGTTACAGTGCAATATTGTGATGTCATAATGCAATATTATGATGTTATAGTGCAGTATAGTGATGTCATAATGCAATACTGTGATGTTACAGTGCAATATTGTGATGTCATAATGCAATATTATGATGTTATAGTGCAGCATAGTGATGTCATAATGCAATACTGTGATGTTACAGTGCAATATTGTGATGTCATAATGCAGTATTATGATGTTATAGTGCAGTATAGTGATGTCATAATGCAATATTGTGATGTTACAGTGCAATATTGTGATATCAGAATGCATCTTTATGATGTTATAGTGCAGTATAGTGATGTCATAATGCAATATTGTGATGTCATAATTCATCTTTATGATGTTATAGTGCAGTATAGTGATGTCATAATGCAATACTGTGATGTTGCAGTGCAATATTGTCATGTCATAATGCATCTTTATGATGTTATAGTGCAGTATAGTGATGTCATAATGCAATACTGTGATGTTACAGTGCAATATTGTGATGTCATAATGCAATATTATGATGTTATAGTGCAGCATAGTGATGTCATAATGCAATATGGTGATGTTACAGTGCAATATTGTGATGTCATAATGCAATATTATGATGTTATAGTGCAGTATAGTGATGTCATAATGCAATACTGTGATGTTACAGTGCAATATTATGATGTCATAATGGATCTTTATGGTGTTATAGTGCAGTATAGTGATGTCATAATGCAATACTGTGATGTTACAGTGCAATATTGTGATGTCATAATGCAATATTATGATGTTATAGTGCAGTATAGTGATGTCATAATGCAATACTGTGATGTTACAGTGCAATATTGTGATGTCATAATGCAATATTATGATGTTATAGTGCAGTATAGTGATGTCATAATGCAATACTGTGATGTCACAGTGCAATGTTGTGATGTCATAATGCAGTATTATGATGTTATAGTGCAGTATAGTGATGTCATAATGCAATACTGTGATGTTACAGTGCAATATTGTGATGTCATAATGCAATATTATGATGTTATAGTGCAGTATAGTGATGTCATAATGCAATACTGTGATGTTACAGTGCAATATTGTGATGTCATAATGCAATATTATGATGTTATAGTTCAGTATAGTGATGTCATAATGCAATACTGTGATGTTACAGTGCAATATTGTGATGTCATAATGCATCTTTATGATGTTATAGTGCACTATAGTGATGTCATAATGCAATTTTGTGATGTTACAGTGCAATATTGTGATGTCATAATGCAATATTATGATGTTATAGTGCAGCATAGTGATGTCATAATGCAATACTGTGATGTTACAGTGCAATATTGTGATGTCATAATGCAATATTATGATGTTATAGTGCAGCATAGTGATGTCATAATGCAATATTGTGATGTTACAGTGCAATATTGTGATGTCATAATGCAATATTATGATGTTATAGTGCAGTATAGTGATGTCATAATGCAATACTGTGAGGTTACAGTGCAATATTTTGATGTCATAATGCAATATTATGATGTTATAGTGCAGTATAGTGATGTCATAATGCAATATTGTGATGTTACAGTGCAATATTATGATGTAATAATGCAATATTATGTTATAGTGTAGTATAGTGATGTCATAATGCAATATTGTGATGTTACAGTGCAATATTGTGATGCAATAATGCAATATTATGATGTTACAGTGCAATATAGTGATGTCATAATGCAATACTGTGATGTTACAGTGCAATATTGTGATGTCATAATGCAATATTATGATGTTATAGTGCAGTATAGTGATGTCATAATGCAATACTGTGATGTTACAGTGCAATATTGTGATGTCAAAATGCAATATTATGATGTTATAGTGCAGAATAGTGATGTCATAATGCAATATTGTGATGTAACAGTGCAATATTGTGATGTCGTAATGCAATATTATGATGTTATAGTGCAGTATAGTGATGTCATAATGCAATTTTGTGATGTTACAGTGCAATATTGTGATGTCATAATGCAATATTATGATGTTATAGTGCAGCATAGTGATGTCATAATGCAATACTGTGATGTTACAGTGCAATATTGTGATGTCATAATGCAGTATTATGATGTTATAGTGCAGTATAGTGATGTCATAATGCAATATTGTGATGTTACAGTGCAATATTGTGATATCAGAATGCATCTTTATGATGTTATAGTGCAGTATAGTGATGTCATAATGCAATATTGTGATGTCATAATTCATCTTTATGATGTTATAGTGCAGTATAGTGATGTCATAATGCAATACTGTGATGTTGCAGTGCAATATTGTCATGTCATAATGCATCTTTATGATGTTATAGTGCAATATAGTGATGTCATAATGCAATACTGTGATGTTACAGTGCAATATTGTGATGTCATAATGCAATATTATGATGTTATAGTGCAGCATAGTGATGTCATAATGCAATATTGTGATGTTACAGTGCAATATTGTGATGTCATAATGCAATATTATGATGTTATAGTGCAGTATAGTGATGTCATAATGCAATACTGTGATGTTACAGTGCAATATTATGATGTCATAATGGATCTTTATGGTGTTATAGTGCAGTATAGTGATGTCATAATGCAATACTGTGATGTTACAGTGCAATATTGTGATGTCATAATGCAATATTATGATGTTATAGTGCAGTATAGTGATGTCATAATGCAATATTGTGATGTTACAGTGCAATATTGTGATGTCATAATGCAATATTATGATGTTATAGTGCAGTATAGTGATGTCATAATGCAATACTGTGAGGTTACAGTGCAATATTTTGATGTCATAATGCAATATTATGATGTTATACTGCAGTATAGTGATGTCATAATGCAATATTGTGATGTTACAGTGCAATATTATGATGTCATAATGGATCTTTATGGTGTTATAGTGCAGTATAGTGATGTCATAATGCAATACTGTGATGTTACAGTGCAATATTGTGATGTCATAATGCAATATTATCATGTTATAGTGCAGTATAGTGATGTCATAATGCAATACTGTGATGTTACAGTGCAATATTGTGATGTCATAATGCAATATTATGTTATAGTGCAGTATAGTGATGTCATAATGCAATACTGTGATGTAACAATGCAATATTGTGATGTCATAATGCAATATTATGATGTTATAGTGCAGTATAGTGATGTCATAATGCAATACTGTGATGTTACAGTGCAATAATGTGATGTCATAATGCAATATTATGATGTTATAGTGCAGTATAGTGATGTCATAATGCAATACTGTGATGTTACAGTGCAATATTGTGATGTCATAATGCAATATTATGATGTTATAGTGCAGCATAGTGATGTCATAATGCAATACTGTGATGTTACAGTGCAATATTGTGATGTCATAATGCAGTATTATGATGTTATAGTGCAGTATAATGATGTCATAATGCAATATTGTGATGTTACAGTGCAATATTGTGATATCAGAATGCATCTTTATGATGTTATAGTGCAGTATAGTGATGTCATAATGCAATATTGTGATGTCATAATTCATCTTTATGATGTTATAGTGCAGTATAGTGATGTCATAATGCAATACTGTGATGTTGCAGTGCAATATTGTCATGTCATAATGCATCTTTATGATGTTATAGTGCAGTATAGTGATGTCATAATGCAATACTGTGATGTTACAGTGCAATATTGTGATGTCATAATGCAATATTATGATGTTATAGTGCAGCATAGTGATGTCATAATGCAATATTGTGATGTTACAGTGCAATATTGTGATGTCATAATGCAATATTATGATGTTATAGTGCAGTATAGTGATGTCATAATGCAATACTGTGAGGTTACAGTGCAATATTGTGATGTCATAATGCAATATTATGATGTTATAGTGCAGTATAGTGATGTCATAATGCAATACTGTGATGTTACAGTGCAATATTGTGATGTCATAATGCAATATTATGATGTTATAGTGCAGTATAGTGATGTCATAATGCAATACTGTGATGTAACAATGCAATATTGTGATGTCATAATGCAATATTATGATGTTATAGTGCAGTATAGTGATGTCATAATGCAATACTGTGAGGTTACAGTGCAATATTGTGATGTCATAATGCAATATTATGATGTTATAGTGCAGTATAGTGATGTCATAATGCAATACTGTGATGTTACAGTGCAATATTGTGATGTCATAATGCAATATTATGATGTTATAGTGCAGTATAGTGATGTCATAATGCAATACTGTGATGTAACAATGCAATATTGTGATGTCATAATGCAATATTATGATGTTATACTGCAGTATAGTGATGTCATAATGCAATACTGTGATGTTACAGTGCAATATTGTGATGTCATAATGCAATATTATGATGTTATAGTGCAGTATAGTGATGTCATAATGTAATACTGTGATGTTACAGTGCAATATTGTGATGTCATAATGCAATATTATGATGTTATAGTGCAGCATAGTGATGTCATAATGCAATATTGTGATGTTACAGTGCAATATTGTGATGTCATAATGCAATATTATGATGTTATAGTGCAGTATAGTGATGTCATAATGCAATACTGTGATGTTACAGTGCAATATTATGATGTCATAATGGAACTTTATGGTGTTATAGTGCAGTATAGTGATGTCATAATGCAATACTGTGATGTTACAGTGCAATATTGTGATGTCATAATGCAATATTATGATGTTATAGTGCAGTATAGTGATGTCATAATGCAATACTGTGATGTTACAGTGCAATATTGTGATGTCATAATGCAATATTATGATGTTATAGTGCAGTATAGTGATGTCATAATGCAATACTGTGATGTTACAGTGCAATATTGTGATGTCATAATGCATCTTTATGATGTTATAGTGCACTATAGTGATGTCATAATGCAATTTTGTGATGTTACAGTGCAATATTGTGATGTCATAATGCAATATTATGATGTTATAGTGCAGCATAGTGATGTCATAATGCAATACTGTGATGTTACAGTGCAATATTGTGATGTCATAATGCAATATTATGATGTTATAGTGCAGCATAGTGATGTCATAATGCAATATTGTGATGTTACAGTGCAATATTGTGATGTCATAATGCAATATTATGATGTTATAGTGCAGTATAGTGATGTCATAATGCAATACTGTGAGGTTACAGTGCAATATTTTGATGTCATAATGCAATATTATGATGTTATAGTGCAGTATAGTGATGTCATAATGCAATATTGTGATGTTACAGTGCAATATTATGATGTAATAATGCAATATTATGTTATAGTGTAGTATAGTGATGTCATAATGCAATATTGTGATGTTACAGTGCAATATTGTGATGCCATAATGCAATATTATGATGTTACAGTGCAATATAGTGATGTCATAATGCAATACTGTGATGTTACAGTGCAATATTGTGATGTCATAATGCAATATTATGATGTTATAGTGCAGTATAGTGATGTCATAATGCAATACTGTGATGTTACAGTGCAATATTGTGATGTCATAATGCAATATTATGATGTTATAGTGCAGTATAGTGATGTCATAATGCAATACTGTGATGTTACAGTGCAATATTGTGATGTCAAAATGCAATATTGTGATGTAACAGTGCAATATTGTGATGTCGTAATGCAATATTATGATGTTATAGTGCAGTATAGTGATGTCATAATGCAATTTTGTGATGTTACAGTGCAATATTGTGATGTCATAATGCAATATTATGATGTTATAGTGCAGCATAGTGATGTCATAATGCAATACTGTGATGTTACAGTGCAATATTGTGATGTCATAATGCAGTATTATGATGTTATAGTGCAGTATAGTGATGTCATAATGCAATATTGTGATGTTACAGTGCAATATTGTGATATCAGAATGCATCTTTATGATGTTATAGTGTAGTATAGTGATGTCATAATGCAATATTGTGATGTCATAATTCATCTTTATGATGTTATAGTGCAGTATAGTGATGTCATAATGCAATACTGTGATATTGCAGTGCAATATTGTCATGTCATAATGCATCTTTATGATGTTATAGTGCAGTATAGTGATGTCATAATGCAATACTGTGATGTTACAGTGCAATATTGTGATGTCATAATGCAATATTATGATGTTATAGTGCAGCATAGTGATGTCATAATGCAATATTGTGATGTTACAGTGCAATATTGTGATGTCATAATGCAATATTATGATGTTATAGTGCAGTATAGTGATGTCATAATGCAATACTGTGAGGTTACAGTGCAATATTTTGATGTCATAATGCAATATTATGATGTTATAGTGCAGTATAGTGATGTCATAATGCAATACTGTGATGTTACAGTGCAATATTGTGATGTCATAATGCAATATTATGATGTTATAGTGCAGTATAGTGATGTCATAATGCAATACTGTGATGTAACAATGCAATATTGTGATGTCATAATGCAATATTATGATGTTATACTGCAGTATAGTGATGTCATAATGCAATATTGTGATGTTACAGTGCAATATTATGATGTCATAATGGATCTTTATGGTGTTATAGTGCAGTATAGTGATGTCATAATGCAATACTGTGATGTTACAGTGCAATATTGTGATGTCATAATGCAATATTATCATGTTATAGTGCAGTATAGTGATGTCATAATGCAATACTGTGATGTTACAGTGCAATATTGTGATGTCATAATGCAATATTATGTTATAGTGCAGTATAGTGATGTCATAATGCAATACTGTGATGTAACAATGCAATATTGTGATGTCATAATGCAATATTATGATGTTATAGTGCAGTATAGTGATGTCATAATGCAATACTGTGATGTTACAGTGCAATAATGTGATGTCATAATGCAATATTATGATGTTATAGTGCAGTATAGTGATGTCATAATGCAATACTGTGATGTTACAGTGCAATATTGTGATGTCATAATGCAATATTATGATGTTATAGTGCAGCATAGTGATGTCATAATGCAATACTGTGATGTTACAGTGCAATATTGTGATGTCATAATGCAGTATTATGATGTTATAGTGCAGTATAGTGATGTCATAATGCAATATTGTGATGTTACAGTGCAATATTGTGATATCAGAATGCATCTTTATGATGTTATAGTGCAGTATAGTGATGTCATAATGCAATATTGTGATGTCATAATTCATCTTTATGATGTTATAGTGCAGTATAGTGATGTCATAATGCAATACTGTGATGTTGCAGTGCAATATTGTCATGTCATAATGCATCTTTATGATGTTATAGTGCAGTATAGTGATGTCATAATGCAATACTGTGATGTTACAGTGCAATATTGTGATGTCATAATGCAATATTATGATGTTATAGTGCAGCATAGTGATGTCATAATGCAATATTGTGATGTTACAGTGCAATATTGTGATGTCATAATGCAATATTATGATGTTATAGTGCAGTATAGTGATGTCATAATGCAATACTGTGAGGTTACAGTGCAATATTGTGATGTCATAATGCAATATTATGATGTTATAGTGCAGTATAGTGATGTCATAATGCAATACTGTGATGTTACAGTGCAATATTGTGATGTCATAATGCAATATTATGATGTTATAGTGCAGTATAGTGATGTCATAATGCAATACTGTGATGTAACAATGCAATATTGTGATGTCATAATGCAATATTATGATGTTATACTGCAGTATAGTGATGTCATAATGCAATACTGTGATGTTACAGTGCAATATTGTGATGTCATAATGCAATATTATGATGTTATAGTGCAGTATAGTGATGTCATAATGCAATACTGTGATGTTACAGTGCAATATTGTGATGTCATAATGCAATATTATGATGTTATAGTGCAGTATAGTGATGTCATAATGCAATACTGTGATGTTACAGTGCAATATTGTGATGTCAAAATGCAATATTATGATGTTATAGTGCAGAATAGTGATGTCATAATGCAATATTGTGATGTCACAGTGCAATATTGTGATGTCGTAATGCAATATTATGATGTTATAGTGCAGTATAGTGATGTCATAATGCAATTTTGTGATGTTACAGTGCAATATTGTGATGTCATAATGCAATATTATGATGTTATAGTGCAGCATAGTGATGTCATAATGCAATACTGTGATGTCACAGTGCAATATTGTGATGTCATAATGCAGTATTATGATGTTATAGTGCAGTATAGTGATGTCATAATGCAATATTGTGATGTTACAGTGCAATATTGTGATATCAGAATGCATCTTTATGATGTTATAGTGCAGTATAGTGATGTCATAATGCAATATTGTGATGTCATAATTCATCTTTATGATGTTATAGTGCAGTATAGTGATGTCATAATGCAATACTGTGATGTTGCAGTGCAATATTGTCATGTCATAATGCATCTTTATGATGTTATAGTGCAGTATAGTGATGTCATAATGCAATACTGTGATGTTACAGTGCAATATTGTGATGTCATAATGCAATATTATGATGTTATAGTGCAGCATAGTGATGTCATAATGCAATATTGTGATGTTACAGTGCAATATTGTGATGTCATAATGCAATATTATGATGTTATAGTGCAGTATAGTGATGTCATAATGCAATACTGTGATGTTACAGTGCAATATTATGATGTCATAATGGATCTTTATGGTGTTATAGTGCAGTATAGTGATGTCATAATGCAATACTGTGATGTTACAGTGCAATATTGTGATGTCATAATGCAATATTATGATGTTATAGTGCAGTATAGTGATGTCATAATGCAATACTGTGATGTTACAGTGCAATATTGTGATGTCATAATGCAATATTATGATGTTATAGTGCAGTATAGTGATGTCATAATGCAATACTGTGATGTCACAGTGCAATGTTGTGATGTCATAATGCAGTATTATGATGTTATAGTGCAGTATAGTGATGTCATAATGCAATACTGTGATGTTACAGTGCAATATTGTGATGTCATAATGCAATATTATGATGTTATAGTGCAGTATAGTGATGTCATAATGCAATACTGTGATGTTACAGTGCAATATTGTGATGTCATAATGCAATATTATGATGTTATAGTGCAGTATAGTGATGTCATAATGCAATACTGTGATGTTACAGTGCAATATTGTGATGTCATAATGCAATATTATGATGTTATAGTGCACTATAGTGATGTCATAATGCAATATTGTGATGTTACAGTGCAATATTGTGATGTCATAATGCAATATTATGATGTTATAGTGCAGTATAGTGATGTCATAATGCAATACTGTTAGGTTACAGTGCAATATTTTGATGTCATAATGCAATATTATGATGTTATAGTGCAGTATAGTGATGTCATAATGCAATATTGTGATGTTACAGTGCAATATTATGATGTAATAATTCAATATTATGTTATAGTGTAGTATAGTGATGTCATAATGCAATATTGTGATGTTACAGTGCAATATTGTGATGCAATAATGCAATATTATGATGTTACAGTGCAATATAGTGATGTCATAATGCAATACTGTGATGTTACAGTGCAATATTGTGATGTCATAATGCAATATTATGATGTTATAGTGCAGTATAGTGATGTCATAATGCAATACTGTGATGTTACAGTGCAATATTGTGATGTCATAATGCAATATTATGATGTTATAGTGCAGTATAGTGATGTCATAATGCAATACTGTGATGTTACAGTGCAATATTGTGATGTCAAAATGCAATATTATGATGTTATAGTGCAGTATAGTGATGTCATAATGCAATATTGTGATGTAACAGTGCAATATTGTGATGTCGTAATGCAATATTATGATGTTATAGTGCAGTATAGTGATGTCATAATGCAATACTGTGATGTTACAGTGCAATATTGTGATGTCATAATGCAATATTATGATGTTATAGTGCAGCATAGTGATGTCATAATGCAATACTGTGATGTTACAGTGCAATATTGTGATGTCATAATGCAGTATTATGATGTTATAGTGCAGTATAGTGATGTCATAATGCAATATTGTGATGTTACAGTGCAATATTGTGATATCAGAATGCATCTTTATGATGTTATAGTGCAGTATAGTGATGTCATAATGCAATATTGTGATGTCATAATTCATCTTTATGATGTTATAGTGCAGTATAGTGATGTCATAATGCAATACTGTGATGTTGCAGTGCAATATTGTCATGTCATAATGCATCTTTATGATGTTATAGTGCAGTATAGTGATGTCATAATGCAATACTGTGATGTTACAGTGCAATATTGTGATGTCATAATGCAATATTATGATGTTATAGTGCAGCATAGTGATGTCATAATGCAATATTGTGATGTTACAGTGCAATATTGTGATGTCATAATGCAATATTATGATGTTATAGTGCAGTATAGTGATGTCATAATGCAATACTGTGAGGTTACAGTGCAATATTGTGATGTCATAATGCAATATTATGATGTTATAGTGCAGTATAGTGATGTCATAATGCAATACTGTGATGTTACAGTGCAATATTGTGATGTCATAATGCAATATTATGATGTTATAGTGCAGTATAGTGATGTCATAATGCAATACTGTGATGTAACAATGCAATATTGTGATGTCATAATGCAATATTATGATGTTATACTGCAGTATAGTGATGTCATAATGCAATACTGTGATGTTACAGTGCAATATTGTGATGTCATAATGCAATATTATGATGTTATAGTGCAGTATAGTGATGTCATAATGCAATACTGTGATGTTACAGTGCAATATTGTGATGTCATAATGCAATATTATGATGTTATAGTGCAGTATAGTGATGTCATAATGCAATACTGTGATGTTACAGTGCAATATTGTGATGTCAAAATGCAATATTATGATGTTATAGTGCAGAATAGTGATGTCATAATGCAATATTGTGATGTCACAGTGCAATATTGTGATGTCGTAATGCAATATTATGATGTTATAGTGCAGTATAGTGATGTCATAATGCAATTTTGTGATGTTACAGTGCAATATTGTGATGTCATAATGCAATATTATGATGTTATAGTGCAGCATAGTGATGTCATAATGCAATACTGTGATGTCACAGTGCAATATTGTGATGTCATAATGCAGTATTATGATGTTATAGTGCAGTATAGTGATGTCATAATGCAATATTGTGATGTTACAGTGCAATATTGTGATATCAGAATGCATCTTTATGATGTTATAGTGCAGTATAGTGATGTCATAATGCAATATTGTGATGTCATAATTCATCTTTATGATGTTATAGTGCAGTATAGTGATGTCATAATGCAATACTGTGATGTTGCAGTGCAATATTGTCATGTCATAATGCATCTTTATGATGTTATAGTGCAGTATAGTGATGTCATAATGCAATACTGTGATGTTACAGTGCAATATTGTGATGTCATAATGCAATATTATGATGTTATAGTGCAGCATAGTGATGTCATAATGCAATATTGTGATGTTACAGTGCAATATTGTGATGTCATAATGCAATATTATGATGTTATAGTGCAGTATAGTGATGTCATAATGCAATACTGTGATGTTACAGTGCAATATTATGATGTCATAATGGATCTTTATGGTGTTATAGTGCAGTATAGTGATGTCATAATGCAATACTGTGATGTTACAGTGCAATATTGTGATGTCATAATGCAATATTATGATGTTATAGTGCAGTATAGTGATGTCATAATGCAATACTGTGATGTTACAGTGCAATATTGTGATGTCATAATGCAATATTATGATGTTATAGTGCAGTATAGTGATGTCATAATGCAATACTGTGATGTCACAGTGCAATGTTGTGATGTCATAATGCAGTATTATGATGTTATAGTGCAGTATAGTGATGTCATAATGCAATACTGTGATGTTACAGTGCAATATTGTGATGTCATAATGCAATATTATGATGTTATAGTGCAGTATAGTGATGTCATAATGCAATACTGTGATGTTACAGTGCAATATTGTGATGTCATAATGCAATATTATGATGTTATAGTGCAGTATAGTGATGTCATAATGCAATACTGTGATGTTACAGTGCAATATTGTGATGTCATAATGCATCTTTATGATGTTATAGTGCACTATAGTGATGTCATAATGCAATTTTGTGATGTTACAGTGCAATATTGTGATGTCATAATGCAATATTATGATGTTATAGTGCAGCATAGTGATGTCATAATGCAATACTGTGATGTTACAGTGCAATATTGTGATGTCATAATGCAATATTATGATGTTATAGTGCAGCATAGTGATGTCATAATGCAATATTGTGATGTTACAGTGCAATATTGTGATGTCATAATGCAATATTATGATGTTATAGTGCAGTATAGTGATGTCATAATGCAATACTGTGAGGTTACAGTGCAATATTTTGATGTCATAATGCAATATTATGATGTTATAGTGCAGTATAGTGATGTCATAATGCAATATTGTGATGTTACAGTGCAATATTATGATGTAATAATTCAATATTATGTTATAGTGTAGTATAGTGATGTCATAATGCAATATTGTGATGTTACAGTGCAATATTGTGATGCAATAATGCAATATTATGATGTTACAGTGCAATATAGTGATGTCATAATGCAATACTGTGATGTTACAGTGCAATATTGTGATGTCATAATGCAATATTATGATGTTATAGTGCAGTATAGTGATGTCATAATGCAATACTGTGATGTTACAGTGCAATATTGTGATGTCATAATGCAATATTATGATGTTATAGTGCAGTATAGTGATGTCATAATGCAATACTGTGATGTTACAGTGCAATATTGTGATGTCAAAATGCAATATTATGATGTTATAGTGCAGTATAGTGATGTCATAATGCAATATTGTGATGTAACAGTGCAATATTGTGATGTCGTAATGCAATATTATGATGTTATAGTGCAGTATAGTGATGTCATAATGCAATTTTGTGATGTTACAGTGCAATATTGTGATGTCATAATGCAATATTATGATGTTATAGTGCAGCATAGTGATGTCATAATGCAATACTGTGATGTTACAGTGCAATATTGTGATGTCATAATGCAGTATTATGATGTTATAGTGCAGTATAGTGATGTCATAATGCAATACTGTGATGTTACAGTGCAATATTGTGATGTCATAATGCAGTATTATGATGTTATAGTGCAGTATAGTGATGTCATAATGCAATATTGTGATGTTACAGTGCAATATTGTGATATCAGAATGCATCTTTATGATGTTATAGTGCAGTATAGTGATGTCATAATGCAATATTGTGATGTCATAATTCATCTTTATGATGTTATAGTGCAGTATAGTGATGTCATAATGCAATACTGTGATATTGCAGTGCAATATTGTCATGTCATAATGCATCTTTATGATGTTATAGTGCAGTATAGTGATGTCATAATGCAATACTGTGATGTTACAGTGCAATATTGTGATGTCATAATGCAATATTATGATGTTATAGTGCAGCATAGTGATGTCATAATGCAATATTGTGATGTTACAGTGCAATATTGTGATGTCATAATGCAATATTATGATGTTATAGTGCAGTATAGTGATGTCATAATGCAATACTGTGATGTTACAGTGCAATATTGTGATGTCATAATGCAATATTATGATGTTATAGTGCAGTATAGTGATGTCATAATGCAATACTGTGATGTTACAGTGCAATATTGTGATGTCATAATGCAATATTATGATGTTATAGTGCAGCATAGTGATGTCATAATGCAATATTGTGATGTTACAGTGCAATATTTTGATGTCATAATGCAATATTATGATGTTATAGTGCAGTATAGTGATGTCATAATGCAATACTGTGATGTTACAGTGCAATATTGTGATGTCATAATGCAGTATTATGATGTTATAGTGCAGTATAGTGATGTCATAATGCAATATTGTGATGTTACACTGCAATATTGTGATATCAGAATGCATCTTTATGATGTTATAGTGCAGTATAGTGATGTCATAATGCAATATTGTGATGTCATAATTCATCTTTATGATGTTATAGTGCAGTATAGTGATGTCATAATGCAATACTGTGATGTTGCAGTGCAATATTGTCATGTCATAATGCATCTTTATGATGTTATAGTGCAGTATAGTGATGTCATAATGCAATACTGTGATGTTACAGTGCAATATTGTGATGTCATAATGCACTATTATGATGTTATAGTGCAGCATAGTGATGTCATAATGCAATATTGTGATGTTACAGTGCAATATTGTGATGTCATAATGCAATATTATGATGTTATAGTGCAGTATAGTGATGTCATAATGCAATACTGTGAGGTTACAGTGCAATATTGTGATGTCATAATGCAATATTATGATGTTATAGTGCAGTATAGTGATGTCATAATGCAATACTGTGATGTTACAGTGCAATATTGTGATGTCATACTGCAATATTATGATGTTATAGTGCAGTATAATGATGTCATAATGCAATACTGTGATGTTACAGTGCAATATTGTGATGTCATAATGCAATATTATGATGTTATAGTGCAGTATAGTGATGTCATAATGCAATACTGTGATGTTACAGTGCAATATTGTGATGTCATAATGCAATATTATGATGTTATAGTGCAGTATAGTGATGTCATAATGCAATACTGTGATGTTACAGTGCAATATTGTGATGTCATAATGCAGTATTATGATGTTATAGTGCAGTATAGTGATGTCATAATGCAATACTGTGATGTTACAGTGCAATATTGTGATGTCATAATGCATCTTTATGATGTTATAGTGCACTATAGTGATGTCATAATGCAATTTTGTGATGTTACAGTGCAATATTGTGATGTCATAATGCAATATTATGATGTTATCGTGCAGCATAGTGATGTCATAATGCAATACTGTGATGTTACAGTGCAATATTGTGATGTCATAATGCAATATTATGATGTTATAGTGCAGCATAGTGATGTCATAATGCAATATTGTGATGTTACAGTGCAATATTGTGATGTCATAATGCAATATTATGATGTTATAGTGCAGTATAGTGATGTCATAATGCAATACTGTGAGGTTACAGTGCAATATTTTGATGTCATAATGCAATATTATGATGTTATAGTGCAGTATAGTGATGTCATAATGCAATATTGTGATGTTACAGTGCAATATAATGATGTAATAATGCAATATTATGTTATAGTGTAGTATAGTGATGTCATAATGCAATATTGTGATGTTACAGTGCAATATTGTGATGCAATAATGCAATATTATGATGTTACAGTGCAATATAGTGATGTCATAATGCAATACTGTGATGTTACAGTGCAATATTGTGATGTCATAATGCAATATTATGATGTTATAGTGCAGTATAGTGATGTCACAATGCAATACTGTGATGTTACAGTGCAATATTGTGATGTCATAATGCAATATTATGATGTTATAGTGCAGTATAGTGATGTCATAATGCAATACTGTGATGTTACAGTGCAATATTGTGATGTCATAATGCAATATTATGATGTTATAGTGCAGTATAGTGATGTCATAATGCAATATTGTGATATAACAGTGCAATATTGTGATGTCATAATGCAATATTATGATGTTATAGTGCAGTATAGTGATGTCATAATGCAATTTTGTGATGTTACAGTGCAATATTGTGATGTCATAATGCAATATTATGATGTTATAGTGCAGCATAGTGATGTCATAATGCAATACTGTGATGTTACAGTGCAATATTGTGATGTCATAATGCAATATTATGATGTTATAGTGCAGCATAGTGATGTCATAATGCAATACTGTGATGTTACAGTGCAATATTGTGATGTCATAATGCAGTATTATGATGTTATAGTGCAGTATAGTGATGTCATAATGCAATATTGTGATGTTACAGTGCAATATTGTGATATCCGAATGCAATATTATGATGTTATAGTGCAGTATAGTGATGTCATAATGCAATATTGTGATGTAACAGTGCAATATTGTGATGTCATAATGCAATATTATGATGTTATAGTGCAGTATAGTGATGTCATAATGCAATTTTGTGATGTTACAGTGCAATATTGTGATGTCATAATGCAATATTATGATGTTATAGTGCAGCATAGTGATGTCATAATGCAATACTGTGATGTTACAGTGCAATATTGTGATGTCATAATGCAATATTATGATGTTATAGTGCAGCATAGTGATGTCATAATGCAATACTGTGATGTTACAGTGCAATATTGTGATGTCATAATGCAGTATTATGATGTTATAGTGCAGTATAGTGATGTCATAATGCAATATTGTGATGTTACAGTGCAATATTGTGATATCAGAATGCATCTCTATGATGTTATAGTGCAGTATAGTGATGTCATAATGCAATATTGTGATGTCATAATTCATCTTTATGATGTTATAGTGCAGTATAGTGATGTCATAATGCAATACTGTGATGTTGCAGTGCAATATTGTCATGTCATAATGCATCTTTATGATGTTATAGTGCAGTATAGTGATGTCATAATGCAATACTGTGATGTTACAGTGCAATATTGTGATGTCATAATGCAATATTATGATGTTATAGTGCAGTATAGTGATGTCATAATGCAATATTGTGATGTTACAGTGAAATATTATGATGTCATAATGGATCTTTATGGTGTTATAGTGCAGTATAGTGATGTCATAATGCAATACTGTGATGTTACAGTGCAATATTGTGATGTCATAATGCAATATTATGATGTTATAGTGCAGTATAGTGATGGTATAATGCAATACTGTGATGTTACAGTGCAATATTGTGATGTCATAATGCAATATTATGTTATAGTGCAGTATAGTGATGTCATAATGCAATATTGTGATGTAACAATGCAATATTGTGATGTCATAATGCAATATGATGATGTTATAGTGCAGTATAGTGATGTCATAATGCAATACTGTGAGGTTACAGTGCAATATTTTGATGTCATAATGCAATATTATGATGTTATAGTGCAGTATAGTGACGTCATAATGCAATACTGTGAGGTTACAGTGCAATATTTTGATGTCATAATGCAGTATTATGATGTTATAGTGCAGTATAGTCATGTCATAATGCAATATTGTGATGTTCCAGTGCAATATTATGATGTAATAATGCAATATTATGTTATAGTGTAGTATAGTGATGTCATAATGCAATATTGTGATGTTACAATGCAATATTGTGATGCAATAATGCAATATTATGATGTTATAGTGCAGTATAGTGATGTCATAATGCAATACTGTGATGTTACAGTGCAATATTATGATGTCAGAATGGATCTTTATGGTGTTATAGTGCAGGATAGTGATGTCATAATGCAATACTGTGATGTTACAGTGCAATATTGTGATGTCATAATGCAATATTATGATGTTATAGTGCAGTATAGTGATGTCATAATGCAATACTGTGATGTTACAGTGCAATATTGTGATGTCATAATGCAATATTATGATGTTATAGTGCAGTATAGTGATGTCATAATGCAATACTGTGATGTCACAGTGCAATGTTGTGATGTCATAATGCAGTATTATGATGTTATAGTGCAGTATAGTGATGTCATAATGCAATACTGTGATGTTACAGTGCAATATTGTGATGTCATAATGCAATATTATGATGTTATAGTGCAGTATAGTGATGTCATAATGCAATACTGTGATGTTACAGTGCAATATTGTGATGTCATAATGCAATATTATGATGTTATAGTGCAGTATAGTGATGTCATAATGCAATACTGTGATGTTACAGTGCAATATTGTGATGTCATAATGCAATATTATGATGTTATAGTGCAGTATAGTGATGTCATAATGCAATACTGTGATGTTACAGTGCAATATTGTGATGTCATAATGCATCTTTATGATGTTATAGTGCACTATAGTGATGTCATAATGCAATTTTGTGATGTTACAGTGCAATATTGTGATGTCATAATGCAATATTATGATGTTATAGTGCAGTATAGTGATGTCATAATGCAATATTGTGATGTCATAATTCATCTTTATGATGTTATAGTGCAGTATAGTGATGTCATAATGCAATACTGTGATGTTGCAGTGCAATATTGTCATGTCATAATGCATCTTTATGATGTTATAGTGCAGTATAGTGATGTCATAATGCAATACTGTGATGTTACAGTGCAATATTGTGATGTCATAATGCAATATTATGATGTTATAGTGCAGTATAGTGATGTCATAATGCAATATTGTGATGTTACAGTGAAATATTATGATGTCATAATGGATCTTTATGGTGTTATAGTGCAGTATAGTGATGTCATAATGCAATACTGTGATGTTACAGTGCAATATTGTGATGTCATAATGCAATATTATGATGTTATAGTGCAGTATAGTGATGTCATAATGCAATACTGTGATGTTACAGTGCAATATTGTGATGTCATAATGCAATATTATGTAATAGTGCAGTATAGTGATGTCATAATGCAATACTGTGATGTTACAGTGCAATATTGTGATGTCATAATGCAAAATTATGATGTTATAGTGCAGTATAGTGATGTCATAATGCAATACTGTGATGTTACAGTGCAATATTGTGATGTCATAATGCAATATTATGATGTTATAGTGCAGTATAGTGATGTCATAATGCAATATTGTGATGTTACAGTGCAATATTGTGATGTCATAATGCAATATTATGATGTTATAGTGCAGTATAGTGATGTCATAATGCAATACTGTGATGTTACAGTGCAATATTGTGATGTCATAATGCAATATTATGATGTTATAGTGCAGTATAGTGATGTCATAATGCAATACTGTGATGTTACAGTGCAATATTGTGATGTCATAATGCAATATTATGATGTTATAGTGCAGTATAGTGATGTCATAATGCAATACTGTGATGTTACAGTGCAATATTGTGATGTCATAATGCAAAATTATGATGTTATAGTGCAGTATAGTGATGTCATAATGCAATACTGTGATGTTACAGTGCAATATTGTGATGTCAAAATGCAATATTATGATGTTATAGTGCAGTATAGTGATGTCATAATGCAATATTGTGATGTTACAGTGCAATATTGTGATGTCATAATGCAATATTATGTTATAGTGCAGTATAGTGATGTCATAATGCAATATTGTGATGTTACAGTGCAATATTGTGATGTCATAATGCAATATTATGTTATAGTGCAGTATAGTGATGTCATAATGCAATATTGTGATGTAACAGTGCAATATTGTGATGTCATAATGCAATATTATGATATTATAGTGCAGTGTAGTGATGTCATAATGCAATATTATGATGTCATAATTCAACTTTATGATGTTATAGTGCAGTATATTGATGTCATAATGCAATACTGTGATGTTGCAGTGCAATATTGTGATGTCATAATGCATCTTTATGATGTTATAGTGCAGTATAGTGATGTCATAATGCAATACTGTGATGTTACAGTGCAATATTGTGATGTCATAATGCAATATTATGATGTTATAGTGCAGTATAGTGATGTCATAATGCAATATTGTGATGTTACAGTGCAATATTATCTTGTCATAATGGATCTGTATGGTGTTATAGTGCAGCATAGTGATGTCATAATGCAATACTGTGATGTTACAGTGCAATATTGTGATGTCATAATGCAATATTATGATGTTATAGTGCAGCATAGTGATGTCATAATGCAATACTGTGATGTTACAGTGCAATATTGTGATGTCATAATGCAATATTATGATGTTATATTGCAGCATAGTGATGTCATAATGCAATATTGTGATGTTACAGTGAAATATTGTGATGTCATAATGCAATATTATGATGTTATAGTGCAGTATAGTGATGTCATAATGCAATACTGTGATGTTACAGTGCAATATTGTGATGTCATAATGCATCTTTATGATGTTATAGTGCAGTATAGTGATGTCATAATGCAATATTGTGATGTAACAATGCAATATTGTGATGTCATAATGCAATATTATGATGTTATACTGCAGTATAGTGATGTCATAATGCAATATTGTGATGTTACAGTGCAATATTATGATGTCATAATGGAACTTTATGGTGTTATAGTGTAGTATAGTGATGTCATAATGCAATACTGTGATGTTACAGTGCAATATTGTGATGTCATAATGCAATATTATGATGTTATAGTGCAGTATAGTGATGTCATAATGCAATACTGTGATGTTACAGTGCAATATTGTGATGTCATAATGCAATATTATGTTATAGTTCAGTATAGTGATGTCATAATGCAATATTGTGATGTAACAATGCAATATTGTGATGTCATAATGCAATATGATGATGTTATAGTGCAGTATAGTGATGTCATAATGCAATACTGTGATGTTACAGTGCAATATTGTGATGTCATAATGCAATATTATTATGTTATGGTGCAGTATAGTGATGTCATAATGCAATACTGTGATGTTACAGTGCAATATTGTGATGTCATAATGCAATATTATGATGTTATAGTGCAGTATAGTGATGTCATAATGCAATACTGTGATGTTACAGTGCAATATTGTGATGTCATAATGCAATATTATGATGTTATAGTGCAGCATAGTGATGTCATAATGCAATACTGTGAGGTTACAGTGCAATATTTTGATGTCATAATGCAATATTATGATGTTATCGTGCAGTATAGTGATGTCATAATGCAATACTGTGAGGTTACAGTGCAATATTTTGATGTCATAATGCAGTATTATGATGTTATAGTGCAGTATAGTGATGTCATAATGCAATACTGTGATGTTACAGTGCAATATTATGATGTCATAATGGATCTTTATGGTGTTATAGTACAGTATAGTGATGTCATAATGCAATACTGTGATGTTACAGTGCAATATTGTGATGTCATAATGCAATATTTTGTTACAGTGCAGTATAGTGATGTCATAATGCAATATTGTGATGTAACAATGCAATATTGTGATGTCATAATGCAATATGATGATGTTATAGTGCAGTATAGTGATGTCATAATGCAATACTGTGAGGTTACAGTGCAATATTTTGATGTCATAATGCAATATTATGATGTTATAGTGCAGTATAGTGACGTCATAATGCAATACTGTGAGGTTACAGTGCAATATTTTGATGTCATAATGCAGTATTATGATGTTATAGTGCAGTATAGTCATGTCATAATGCAATATTGTGATGTTCCAGTGCAATATTATGATGTAATAATGCAATATTATGTTATAGTGTAGTATAGTGATGTCATAATGCAATATTGTGATGTTACAATGCAATATTGTGATGCAATAATGCAATATTATGATGTTATAGTGCAGTATAGTGATGTCATAATGCAATACTGTGATGTTACAGTGCAATATTATGATGTCATAATGGATCTTTATGGTGTTATAGTGCAGTATAGTGATGTCATAATGCAATACTGTGATGTTACAGTGCAATATTGTGATGTCATAATGCAATATTATGATGTTATAGTGCAGTATAGTGATGTCATAATGCAATACTGTGATGTTACAGTGCAATATTGTGATGTCATAATGCAATATTATGATGTTATAGTGCAGTATAGTGATGTCATAATGCAATACTGTGATGTCACAGTGCAATGTTGTGATGTCATAATGCAGTATTATGATGTTATAGTGCAGTATAGTGATGTCATAATGCAATACTGTGATGTTACAGTGCAATATTGTGATGTCATAATGCAATACTATGATGTTATAGTGCAGTATAGTGATGTCATAATGCAATACTGTGATGTTACAGTGCAATATTGTGATGTCATAATGCAATATTATGATGTTATAGTGCGGTATAGTGATGTCATAATGCAATACTGTGATGTTACAGTGCAATATTGTGATGTCATAATGCAATATTATGATGTTATAGTGCAGTATAGTGATGTCATAATGCAATACTGTGATGTTACAGTGCAATATTGTGATGTCATAATGCATCTTTATGATGTTATAGTGCACTATAGTGATGTCATAATGCAATTTTGTGATGTTACAGTGCAATATTGTGATGTCATAATGCAATATTTTGATGTTATAGTGCAGCATAGTGATGTCATAATGCAATACTGTGATGTTACAGTGCAATATTGTGATGTCATAATGCAATATTATGATGTTATAGTGCAGCATAGTGATGTCATAATGCAATATTGTGATGTTACAGTGCAATATTGTGATGTCATAATGCAATATTATGATGTTATAGTGCAGTATAGTGATGTCATAATGCAATAATGTGAGGTTACAGTGCAATATTTTGATGTCATAATGCAATATTATGATGTTATAGTGCAGTATAGTGATGTCATAATGCAATATTGTGATGTTACAGTGCAATATTGTGATGCAATAATGCAATATTATGATGTTACAGTGCAATATAGTGATGTCATAATGCAATACTGTGATGTTACAGTGCAATATTGTGATGTCATAATGCAATATTATGATGTTATAGTGCAGTATAGTGATGTCACAATGCAATACTGTGATGTTACAGTGCAATATTGTGATGTCATAATGCAATATTATGATGTTATAGTGCAGTATAGTGATGTCATAATGCAATACTCTGATGTTACAGTGCAATATTGTGATGTCATAATGCAATATTATGATGTTACAGTGCAGTATAGTGATGTCATAATGCAATATTGTGATGTCATAATTCATCTTTATGATGTTATAGTGCAGTATAGTGATGTCATAATGCAATACTGTGATGTTGCAGTGCAATATTGTCATGTCATAATGCATCTTTATGATGTTATAGTGCAGTATAGTGATGTAATAATGCAATACTGTGAGGTTACAGTGCAATATTTTCATGTCATAATGCAATATTATGATGTTATAGTGCAGTATAGTGATGTCATAATGCAATATTGTGATGTTACAGTGCAATATTATGATGTCATAATGGATCTTTATTGTGTTATAGTGCAGTATAGTGATGTCATAATGCAATACTGTGATGTTACAGTGCAATATTGTGATGTCATAATGCAATATTATGATGTTATAGTGCAGTATAGTGATGTCATAATGCAATACTGTGATGTTACAGTGCAATATTGTGATGTCATAATGCAATATTATGTAATAGTGCAGTATAGTGATGTCATAATGCAATACTGTGATGTTACAGTGCAATATTGTGATGTCATAATGCAATATTATGATGTTATAGTGCAGTATAGTGATGTCATAATGCAATATTGTGATGTTACAGTGCAATATTGTGATGTCATAATGCATCTTTATGATGTTATAGTGCACTATAGTGATGTCATAATGCAATTTTGTGATGTTACAGTGCAATATTGTGATATCAGAATGCATCATTATGATGTTATAGTGCAGTATAGTGATGTCATATTGCAATATTCTGATGTTACAGTGCATTATTGTGATATCAGAATGCATATTTATGATGTTATAGTGCAGTATAGTGATGTAATAATGCAATATTGTGATGTTACCGTGCAATATTGTGATGTCATAATGCAAAATTATGATGTTATAGTGCAGTATAGTGATGTCATAATGCAATACTGTGATGTTACAGTGCAATATTGTGATGTCATAATGCAATATTATGATGTTATAGTGCAGTATAGTGATGTCATAATGCAATATTGTGATGTTACAGTACAATATTGTGATGTCATAATGCAATATTATGATGTTATAGTGCAGTATAGTGATGTCATAATGCAATACTGTGATGTTACAGTGCAATATTGTGATGTCATAATGCAATATTATGATGTTATAGTGCAGTATAGTGATGTCATAATGCAATACTGTGATGTTACAGTGCAATATTGTGATGTCATAATACAATATTATGATGTTATAGTGCAGTATAGTGATGTCATAATGCAATACTGTGATGTTACAGTGCAATATTGTGATGTCATAATGCAAAATTATGATGTTATAGTGCAGTATAGTGATGTCATAATGCAATACTGTGATGTTACAGTGCAATATTGTGATGTCATAATGCAATATTATGATGTTATAGTGCAGTATAGTGATGTCATAATGCAATATTGTGATGTTACAGTGCAATATTGTGATGTCATAATGCAATATTATGTTATAGTGCAGTATAGTGATGTCATAATGCAATATTGTGATGTTACAGTGCAATATTGTGATGTCATAATGCAATATTATGTTATAGTGCAGTATAGTGATGTCATAATGCAATATTGTGATGTAACAGTGCAATATTGTGATGTCATAATGCAATATTATGATATTATAGTGCAGTGTAGTGATGTCATAATGCAATATTATGATGTTACAGTGCAATATTATCTTGTCATAATGGATCTGTATGGTGTTATAGTGCAGCATAGTGATGTCATAATGCAATACTGTGATGTTACAGTGCAATATTGTGATGTCATAATGCAATATTATGATGTTATAGTGCAGCATAGTGATGTCATAATGCAATACTGTGATGTTACAGTGCAATATTGTGATGTCATAATGCAATATTATGATGTTATATTGCAGCATAGTGATGTCATAATGCAATATTGTGATGTTACAGTGAAATATTGTGATGTCATAATGCAATATTATGATGTTATAGTGCAGTATAGTGATGTCATAATGCAATACTGTGATGTTACAGTGCAATATTGTGATGTCATAATGCATCTTTATGATGTTATAGTGCAGTATAGTGATGTCATAATGCAATATTGTGATGTAACAATGCAATATTGTGATGTCATAATGCAATATTATGATGTTATACTGCAGTATAGTGATGTCATAATGCAATATTGTGATGTTACAGTGCAATATTATGATGTCATAATGGATCTTTATGGTGTTATAGTGTAGTATAGTGATGTCATAATGCAATACTGTGATGTTACAGTGCAATATTGTGATGTCATAATGCAATATTATGATGTTATACTGCAGTATAGTGATGTCATAATGCAATACTGTGATGTTACAGTGCAATATTGTGATGTCATAATGCAATATTATGTTATAGTTCAGTATAGTGATGTCATAATGCAATATTGTGATGTAACAATGCAATATTGTGATGTCATAATGCAATATTATGATGTTATAGTGCAGCATAGTGATGTCATAATGCAATACTGTGAGGTTACAGTGCAATATTTTGATGTCATAATGCAATATTATGATGTTATCGTGCAGTATAGTGATGTCATAATGCAATACTGTGAGGTTACAGTGCAATATTTTGATGTCATAATGCAGTATTATGATGTTATAGTGCAGTATAGTGATGTCATAATGCAATACTGTGATGTTACAGTGCAATATTATGATGTCATAATGGATCTTTATGGTGTTATAGTACAGTATAGTGATGTCATAATGCAATACTGTGATGTTACAGTGCAATATTGTGATGTCATAATGCAATATTTTGTTATAGTGCAGTATAGTGATGTCATAATGCAATATTGTGATGTAACAATGCAATATTGTGATGTCATAATGCAATATGATGATGTTATAGTGCAGTATAGTGATGTCATAATGCAATACTGTGAGGTTACAGTGCAATATTTTGATGTCATAATGCAATATTATGATGTTATAGTGCAGTATAGTGACGTCATAATGCAATACTGTGAGGTTACAGTGCAATATTTTGATGTCATAATGCAGTATTATGATGTTATAGTGCAGTATAGTCATGTCATAATGCAATATTGTGATGTTCCAGTGCAATATTATGATGTAATAATGCAATATTATGTTATAGTGTAGTATAGTGATGTCATAATGCAATATTGTGATGTTACAATGCAATATTGTGATGCAATAATGCAATATTATGATGTTATAGTGCAGTATAGTGATGTCATAATGCAATACTGTGATGTTACAGTGCAATATTATGATGTCATAATGGATCTTTATGGTGTTATAGTGCAGTATAGTGATGTCATAATGCAATACTGTGATGTTACAGTGCAATATTGTGATGTCATAATGCAATATTATGATGTTATAGTGCAGTATAGTGATGTCATAATGCAATACTGTGATGTTACAGTGCAATATTGTGATGTCATAATGCAATATTATGATGTTATAGTGCAGTATAGTGATGTCATAATGCAATACTGTGATGTCACAGTGCAATGTTGTGATGTCATAATGCAGTATTATGATGTTATAGTGCAGTATAGTGATGTCATAATGCAATACTGTGATGTTACAGTGCAATATTGTGATGTCATAATGCAATATTATGATGTTATAGTGCAGTATAGTGATGTCATAATGCAATACTGTGATGTTACAGTGCAATATTGTGATGTCATAATGCAATATTATGATGTTATAGTGCAGTATAGTGATGTCATAATGCAATACTGTGATGTTACAGTGCAATATTGTGATGTCATAATGCAATATTATGATGTTATAGTGCAGTATAGTGATGTCATAATGCAATACTGTGATGTTACAGTGCAATATTGTGATGTCATAATGCATCTTTATGATGTTATAGTGCACTATAGTGATGTCATAATGCAATTTTGTGATGTTACAGTGCAATATTGTGATGTCATAATGCAATATTATGATGTTATAGTGCAGCATAGTGATGTCATAATGCAATACTGTGATGTTACAGTGCAATATTGTGATGTCATAATGCAATATTATGATGTTATAGTGCAGCATAGTGATGTCATAATGCAATATTGTGATGTTACAGTGCAATATTGTGATGTCATAATGCAATATTATGATGTTATAGTGCAGTATAGTGATGTCATAATGCAATAATGTGAGGTTACAGTGCAATATTTTGATGTCATAATGCAATATTATGATGTTATAGTGCAGTATAGTGATGTCATAATGCAATATTGTGATGTTACAGTGCAATATTATGATGTAATAATGCAATATTATGTTATACTGTAGTATAGTGATGTCATAATGCAATATTGTGATGTTACAGTGCAATATTGTGATGCAATAATGCAATATTATGATGTTACAGTGCAATATAGTGATGTCATAATGCAATACTGTGATGTTACAGTGCAATATTGTGATGTCATAATGCAATATTATGATGTTATAGTGCAGTATAGTGATGTCACAATGCAATACTGTGATGTTACAGTGCAATATTGTGATGTCATAATGCAATATTATGATGTTATAGTGCAGTATAGTGATGTCATAATGCAATACTCTGATGTTACAGTGCAATATTGTGATGTCATAATGCAATATTATGATGTTATAGTGCAGTATAGTGATGTCATAATGCAATATTGTGATGTCATAATTCATCTTTATGATGTTATAGTGCAGTATAGTGATGTCATAATGCAATACTGTGATGTTGCAGTGCAATATTGTCATGTCATAATGCATCTTTATGATGTTATAGTGCAGTATAGTGATGTCATAATGCAATACTGTGATGTTACAGTGCAATATTGTGATGTCATAATGCAATATTATGATGTTATAGTGCAGTATAGTGATGTCATAATGCAATATTGTGATGTTACAGTGAAATATTATGATGTCATAATGGATCTTTATGGTGTTATAGTGCAGTATAGTGATGTCATAATGCAATACTGTGATGTTACAGTGCAATATTGTGATGTCATAATGCAATATTATGATGTTATAGTGCAGTATAGTGATGTTATAATGCAATACTGTGATGTTACAGTGCAATATTGTGATGTCATAATGCAATATTATGTTATAGTGCAGTATAGTGATGTCATAATGCAATATTGTGATGTAACAATGCAATATTGTGATGTCATAATGCAATATTATGATGTTATACTGCAGTATAGTGATGTCATAATGCAATATTGTGATGTCACAGTGCAATATTATGATGTCATAATGGATCTTTATGGTGTTATAGTGTAGTATAGTGATGTCATAATGCAATACTGTGATGTTACAGTGCAATATTGTGATGTCATAATGCAATATTATGATGTTATAGTGCAGTATAGTGATGTCATAATGCAATACTGTGATGTTACAGTGCAATATTGTGATGTCATAATGCAATATTATGTTATAGTTCAGTATAGTGATGTCATAATGCAATATTGTGATGTAACAATGCAATATTGTGATGTCATAATGCAATATGATGATGTTATAGTGCAGTATAGTGATGTCATAATGCAATACTGTGATGTTACAGTGCAATATTGTGATGTCATAATGCAATATTATGATGTTATAGTGCAGTATAGTGATGTCATAATGCAATACTGTGATGTTACAGTGCAATATTGTGATGTCATAATGCAATAATATGATGTTATAGTGCAGTATAGTGATGTCATAATGCAATACTGTGATGTTACAGTGCAATATTGTGATGTCATAATGCAATATTATGATGTTATAGTGCAGCATAGTGATGTCATAATGCAATACTGTGAGGTTACAGTGCAATATTTTGATGTCATAATGCAATATTATGATGTTATCGTGCAGTATAGTGATGTCATAATGCAATACTGTGAGGTTACAGTGCAATATTTTGATGTCATAATGCAGTATTATGATGTTATAGTGCAGTATAGTGATGTCATAATGCAATACTGTGATGTTACAGTGCAATATTATGATGTCATAATGGATCTTTATGGTGTTATAGTACAGTATAGTGATGTCATAATGCAATACTGTGATGTTACAGTGCAATATTGTGATGTCATAATGCAATATTTTGTTATAGTGCAGTATAGTGATGTCATAATGCAATATTGTGATGTAACAATGCAATATTGTGATGTCATAATGCAATATGATGATGTTATAGTGCAGTATAGTGATGTCATAATGCAATACTGTGAGGTTACAGTGCAATATTTTGATGTCATAATGCAATATTATGATGTTATAGTGCAGTATAGTGACGTCATAATGCAATACTGTGAGGTTACAGTGCAATATTTTGATGTCATAATGCAGTATTATGATGTTATAGTGCAGTATAGTCATGTCATAATGCAATATTGTGATGTTCCAGTGCAATATTATGATGTAATAATGCAATATTATGTTATAGTGTAGTATAGTGATGTCATAATGCAATATTGTGATGTTACAATGCAATATTGTGATGCAATAATGCAATATTATGATGTTATAGTGCAGTATAGTGATGTCATAATGCAATACTGTGATGTTACAGTGCAATATTATGATGTCATAATGGATCTTTATGGTGTTATAGTGCAGTATAGTGATGTCATAATGCAATACTGTGATGTTACAGTGCAATATTGTGATGTCATAATGCAATATTATGATGTTATAGTGCAGTATAGTGATGTCATAATGCAATACTGTGATGTTACAGTGCAATATTGTGATGTCATAATGCAATATTATGATGTTATAGTGCAGTATAGTGATGTCATAATGCAATACTGTGATGTCACAGTGCAATGTTGTGATGTCATAATGCAGTATTATGATGTTATAGTGCAGTATAGTGATGTCATAATGCAATACTGTGATGTTACAGTGCAATATTGTGATGTCATAATGCAATATTATGATGTTATAGTGCAGTATAGTGATGTCATAATGCAATACTGTGATGTTACAGTGCAATATTGTGATGTCATAATGCAATATTATGATGTTATAGTGCAGTATAGTGATGTCATAATGCAATACTGTGATGTTACAGTGCAATATTGTGATGTCATAATGCAATATTATGATGTTATAGTGCAGTATAGTGATGTCATAATGCAATACTGTGATGTTACAGTGCAATATTGTGATGTCATAATGCATCTTTATGATGTTATAGTGCACTATAGTGATGTCATAATGCAATTTTGTGATGTTACAGTGCAATATTGTGATGTCATAATGCAATATTATGATGTTATAGTGCAGCATAGTGATGTCATAATGCAATACTGTGATGTTACAGTGCAATATTGTGATGTCATAATGCAATATTATGATGTTATAGTGCAGCATAGTGATGTCATAATGCAATATTGTGATGTTACAGTGCAATATTGTGATGTCATAATGCAATATTATGATGTTATAGTGCAGTATAGTGATGTCATAATGCAATAATGTGAGGTTACAGTGCAATATTTTGATGTCATAATGCAATATTATGATGTTATAGTGCAGTATAGTGATGTCATAATGCAATATTGTGATGTTACAGTGCAATATTATGATGTAATAATGCAATATTATGTTATACTGTAGTATAGTGATGTCATAATGCAATATTGTGATGTTACAGTGCAATATTGTGATGCAATAATGCAATATTATGATGTTACAGTGCAATATAGTGATGTCATAATGCAATACTGTGATGTTACAGTGCAATATTGTGATGTCATAATGCAATATTATGATGTTATAGTGCAGTATAGTGATGTCACAATGCAATACTGTGATGTTACAGTGCAATATTGTGATGTCATAATGCAATATTATGATGTTATAGTGCAGTATAGTGATGTCATAATGCAATACTCTGATGTTACAGTGCAATATTGTGATGTCATAATGCAATATTATGATGTTATAGTGCAGTATAGTGATGTCATAATGCAATATTGTGATGTCATAATTCATCTTTATGATGTTATAGTGCAGTATAGTGATGTCATAATGCAATACTGTGATGTTGCAGTGCAATATTGTCATGTCATAATGCATCTTTATGATGTTATAGTGCAGTATAGTGATGTCATAATGCAATACTGTGATGTTACAGTGCAATATTGTGATGTCATAATGCAATATTATGATGTTATAGTGCAGTATAGTGATGTCATAATGCAATATTGTGATGTTACAGTGAAATATTATGATGTCATAATGGATCTTTATGGTGTTATAGTGCAGTATAGTGATGTCATAATGCAATACTGTGATGTTACAGTGCAATATTGTGATGTCATAATGCAATATTATGATGTTATAGTGCAGTATAGTGATGTTATAATGCAATACTGTGATGTTACAGTGCAATATTGTGATGTCATAATGCAATATTATGTTATAGTGCAGTATAGTGATGTCATAATGCAATATTGTGATGTAACAATGCAATATTGTGATGTCATAATGCAATATTATGATGTTATACTGCAGTATAGTGATGTCATAATGCAATATTGTGATGTCACAGTGCAATATTATGATGTCATAATGGATCTTTATGGTGTTATAGTGTAGTATAGTGATGTCATAATGCAATACTGTGATGTTACAGTGCAATATTGTGATGTCATAATGCAATATTATGATGTTATAGTGCAGTATAGTGATGTCATAATGCAATACTGTGATGTTACAGTGCAATATTGTGATGTCATAATGCAATATTATGTTATAGTTCAGTATAGTGATGTCATAATGCAATATTGTGATGTAACAATGCAATATTGTGATGTCATAATGCAATATGATGATGTTATAGTGCAGTATAGTGATGTCATAATGCAATACTGTGATGTTACAGTGCAATATTGTGATGTCATAATGCAATATTATGATGTTATAGTGCAGTATAGTGATGTCATAATGCAATACTGTGATGTTACAGTGCAATATTGTGATGTCATAATGCAATAATATGATGTTATAGTGCAGTATAGTGATGTCATAATGCAATACTGTGATGTTACAGTGCAATATTGTGATGTCATAATGCAATATTATGATGTTATAGTGCAGCATAGTGATGTCATAATGCAATACTGTGAGGTTACAGTGCAATATTTTGATGTCATAATGCAATATTATGATGTTATCGTGCAGTATAGTGATGTCATAATGCAATACTGTGAGGTTACAGTGCAATATTTTGATGTCATAATGCAGTATTATGATGTTATAGTGCAGTATAGTGATGTCATAATGCAATACTGTGATGTTACAGTGCAATATTATGATGTCATAATGGATCTTTATGGTGTTATAGTACAGTATAGTGATGTCATAATGCAATACTGTGATGTTACAGTGCAATATTGTGATGTCATAATGCAATATTTTGTTATAGTGCAGTATAGTGATGTCATAATGCAATATTGTGATGTAACAATGCAATATTGTGATGTCATAATGCAATATGATGATGTTATAGTGCAGTATAGTGATGTCATAATGCAATACTGTGAGGTTACAGTGCAATATTTTGATGTCATAATGCAATATTATGATGTTATAGTGCAGTATAGTGACGTCATAATGCAATACTGTGAGGTTACAGTGCAATATTTTGATGTCATAATGCAGTATTATGATGTTATAGTGCAGTATAGTCATGTCATAATGCAATATTGTGATGTTCCAGTGCAATATTATGATGTAATAATGCAATATTATGTTATAGTGTAGTATAGTGATGTCATAATGCAATATTGTGATGTTACAATGCAATATTGTGATGCAATAATGCAATATTATGATGTTATAGTGCAGTATAGTGATGTCATAATGCAATACTGTGATGTTACAGTGCAATATTATGATGTCATAATGGATCTTTATGGTGTTATAGTGCAGTATAGTGATGTCATAATGCAATACTGTGATGTTACAGTGCAATATTGTGATGTCATAATGCAATATTATGATGTTATAGTGCAGTATAGTGATGTTATAATGCAATACTGTGATGTTACAGTGCAATATTGTGATGTCATAATGCAATATTATGATGTTATAGTGCAGTATAGTGATGTCATAATGCAATACTGTGATGTCACAGTGCAATGTTGTGATGTCATAATGCAATATTATGATGTTATAGTGCAGTATAGTGATGTCATAATGCAATACTGTGATGTTACAGTGCAATATTGTGATGTCATAATGCAATATTATGATGTTATAGTGCAGTATAGTGATGTCATAATGCAATACTGTGATGTTACAGTGCAATATTGTGATGTCATAATGCAATATTATGATGTTATAGTGCAGTATAGTGATGTCATAATGCAATACTGTGATGTTACAGTGCAATATTGTGATGTCATAATGCAATATTATGATGTTATAGTGCAGTATAGTGATGTCATAATGCAATACTGTGATGTTACAGTGCAATATTGTGATGTCATAATGCATCTTTATGATGTTATAGTGCACTATAGTGATGTCATAATGCAATTTTGTGATGTTACAGTGCAATATTGTGATGTCATAATGCAATATTATGATGTTATAGTGCAGCATAGTGATGTCATAATGCAATACTGTGATGTTACAGTGCAATATTGTGATGTCATAATGCAATATTATGATGTTATAGTGCAGCATAGTGATGTCATAATGCAATATTGTGATGTTACAGTGCAATATTGTGATGTCATAATGCAATATTATGATGTTATAGTGCAGTATAGTGATGTCATAATGCAATAATGTGAGGTTACAGTGCAATATTTTGATGTCATAATGCAATATTATGATGTTATAGTGCAGTATAGTGATGTCATAATGCAATATTGTGATGTTACAGTGCAATATTATGATGTAATAATGCAATATTATGTTATAGTGTAGTATAGTGATGTCATAATGCAATATTGTGATGTTACAGTGCAATATTGTGATGCAATAATGCAATATTATGATGTTACAGTGCAATATAGTGATGTCATAATGCAATACTGTGATGTTACAGTGCAATATTGTGATGTCATAATGCAATATTATGATGTTATAGTGCAGTATAGTGATGTCACAATGCAATACTGTGATGTTACAGTGCAATATTGTGATGTCATAATGCAATATTATGATGTTATAGTGCAGTATAGTGATGTCATAATGCAATACTCTGATGTTACAGTGCAATATTGTGATGTCATAATGCAATATTATGATGTTATAGTGCAGTATAGTGATGTCATAATGCAATATTGTGATGTCATAATTCATCTTTATGATGTTATAGTGCAGTATAGTGATGTCATAATGCAATACTGTGATGTTGCAGTGCAATATTGTCATGTCATAATGCATCTTTATGATGTTATAGTGCAGTATAGTGATGTCATAATGCAATACTGTGATGTTACAGTGCAATATTGTGATGTCATAATGCAATATTATGATGTTATAGTGCAGTATAGTGATGTCATAATGCAATATTGTGATGTTACAGTGAAATATTATGATGTCATAATGGATCTTTATGGTGTTATAGTGCAGTATAGTGATGTCATAATGCAATACTGTGATGTTACAGTGCAATATTGTGATGTCATAATGCAATATTATGATGTTATAGTGCAGTATAGTGATGTTATAATGCAATACTGTGATGTTACAGTGCAATATTGTGATGTCATAATGCAATATTATGTTATAGTTCAGTATAGTGATGTCATAATGCAATATTGTGATGTAACAATGCAATATTGTGATGTCATAATGCAATATGATGATGTTATAGTGCAGTATAGTGATGTCATAATGCAATACTGTGATGTTACAGTGCAATATTGTGATGTCATAATGCAATATTATGATGTTATAGTGCAGTATAGTGATGTCATAATGCAATACTGTGATGTTACAGTGCAATATTGTGATGTCATAATGCAATATTATGATGTTATAGTGCAGTATAGTGATGTCATAATGCAATACTGTGATGTTACAGTGCAATATTGTGATGTCATAATGCAATATTATGATGTTATAGTGCAGCATAGTGATGTCATAATGCAATACTGTGAGGTTACAGTGCAATATTTTGATGTCATAATGCAATATTATGATGTTATCGTGCAGTATAGTGATGTCATAATGCAATACTGTGAGGTTACAGTGCAATATTTTGATGTCATAATGCAGTATTATGATGTTATAGTGCAGTATAGTGATATCATAATGCAATACTGTGATGTTACAGTGCAATATTATGATGTCATAATGGATCTTTATGGTGTTATAGTACAGTATAGTGATGTCATAATGCAATACTGTGATGTTACAGTGCAATATTGTGATGTCATAATGCAATATTATGATGTTATAGTGCAGTATAGTGATGTCATAATGCAATACTGTGATGTTACAGTGCAATATTGTGATGTCATAATGCATCTTTATGATGTTATAGTGCACTATAGTGATGTCATAATGCAATTTTGTGATGTTACAGTGCAATATTGTGATGTCATAATGCAATATTATGATGTTATAGTGCAGCATAGTGATGTCATAATGCAATACTGTGATGTTACAGTGCAATATTGTGATGTCATAATGCAATATTATGATGTTATAGTGCAGTGTAGTGATGTTATAATGCAATACTGTGATGTTACAGTGCAATATTGTGATGTCATAATGCAATATTATGTTATAGTGCAGTATAGTGATGTCATAATGCAATATTGTGATGTAACAATGCAATATTGTGATGTCATAATGCAATATTATGATGTTATACTGCAGTATAGTGATGTCATAATGCAATATTGTGATGTTACAGTGCAATATTATGATGTCATAATGGATCTTTATGGTGTTATATTGCAGCATAGTGATGTCATAATGCAATATTGTGATGTTACAGTGAAATATTGTGATGTCATAATGCAATATTATGATGTTATAGTGCAGTATAGTGATGTCATAATGCAATACTGTGATGTTACAGTGCAATATTGTGATGTCATAATGCAATATGATGATGTTATAGTGCAGTATAGTGATGTCATAATGCAATACTGTGATGTTACAGTGCAATATTGTGATGTCATAATGCAATATTATGATGTTATAGTGCAGTATAGTGATGTCATAATGCAATACTGTGATGTTACAGTGCAATATTGTGATGTCATAATGCAATATTATGATGTTATAGTGCAGCATAGTGATGTCATAATGCAATACTGTGAGGTTACAGTGCAATATTTTGATGTCATAATGCAATATTATGATGTTATCGTGCAGTATAGTGATGTCATAATGCAATACTGTGAGGTTACAGTGCAATATTTTGATGTCATAATGCAGTATTATAGTTATAGTGCAGTATAGTGATGTCATAATGCAATACTGTGATGTTACAGTGCAATATTGTGATGTCATAATGCAATATTATGATGTTATAGTGCAGTATAGTGATGTCATAATGCAATACTGTGATGTTACAGTGCAATATTGTGATGTCATAATGCATCTTTATGATGTTATAGTGCACTATAGTGATGTCATAATGCAATTTTGTGATGTTACAGTGCAATATTGTGATGTCATAATGCAATATTATGATGTTATAGTGCAGCATAGTGATGTCATAATGCAATACTGTGATGTTACAGTGCAATATTTTGATGTCATAATGCAATATTATGATGTTATAGTGCAGCATAGTGATGTCATAATGCAATATTGTGATGTTACAGTGCAATATAGTGATGTCATAATGCAATATTATGATGTTATAGTGCAGTATAGTGATGTAATAATGCAATACTGTGAGGTTACAGTGCAATATTTTCATGTCATAATGCAATATTATGATGTTATAGTGCAGTATAGTGATGTCATAATGCAATATTGTGATGTTACAGTGCAAAATTATGATGTCATAATGGATCTTTATTGTGTTATAGTGCAGTATAGTGATGTCATAATGCAATACTGTGATGTTACAGTGCAATATTGTGATGTCATAATGCAATATTATGATGTTATAGTGCAGTATAGTGATGTCATAATGCAATACTGTGATGTTACAGTGCAATATTGTGATGTCATAATGCATCTTTATGATGTTATAGTGCACTATAGTGATGTCATAATGCAATTTTGTGATGTTACAGTGCAATATTGTGATATCAGAATGCATCATTATGATGTTATAGTGCAGTATAGTGATGTCATATTGCAATATTCTGATGTTACAGTGCATTATTGTGATATCAGAATGCATATTTATGATGTTATAGTGCAGTATAGTGATGTAATAATGCAATATTGTGATGTTACCGTGCAATATTGTGATGTCATAATGCAAAATTATGATGTTATAGTGCAGTATAGTGATGTCATAATGCAATACTGTGATGTTACAGTGCAATATTGTGATGTCATAATGCAATATTATGATGTTATAGTGCAGTATAGTGATGTCATAATGCAATATTGTGATGTTACAGTGCAATATTGTGATGTCATAATGCAATATTATGATGTTATAGTGCAGTATAGTGATGTCATAATGCAATACTGTGATGTTACAGTGCAATATTGTGATGTCATAATGCAATATTATGATGTTATAGTGCAGTATAGTGATGTCATAATGCAATACTGTGATGTTACAGTGCAATATTGTGATGTCATAATACAATATTATGATGTTATAGTGCAGTATAGTGATGTCATAATGCAATACTGTGATGTTACAGTGCAATATTGTGATGTCATAATGCAAAATTATGATGTTATAGTGCAGTATAGTGATGTCATAATGCAATACTGTGATGTTACAGTGCAATATTGTGATGTCATAATGCAATATTATGATGTTATAGTGCAGTATAGTGATGTCATAATGCAATATTGTGATGTTACAGTGCAATATTGTGATGTCATAATGCAATATTATGTTATAGTGCAGTATAGTGATGTCATAATGCAATATTGTGATGTTACAGTGCAATATTGTGATGTCATAATGCAATATTATGTTATAGTGCAGTATAGTGATGTCATAATGCAATATTGTGATGTAACAGTGCAATATTGTGATGTCATAATGCAATATTATGATATTATAGTGCAGTGTAGTGATGTCATAATGCAATATTATGATGTCATAATTCATCTTTATGATGTTATAGTGCAGTATATTGATGTCATAATGCAATACTGTGATGTTGCAGTGCAATATTGTGATGTCATAATGCATCTTTATGATGTTATAGTGCAGTATAGTGATGTCATAATGCAATACTGTGATGTTACAGTGCAATATTGTGATGTCATAATGCAATATTATGATGTTATAGTGCAGTATAGTGATGTCATAATGCAATACTGTGATGTTACAGTGCAATATTGTGATGTCATAATGCAATATTATGATGTTATAGTGCAGTATAGTGATGTCATAATGCAATACTGTGATGTTACAGTGCAATATTGTGATGTCATAATGCAATATTATGATGTTATAGTGCAGCATAGTGATGTCATAATGCAATACTGTGAGGTTACAGTGCAATATTTTGATGTCATAATGCAATATTATGATGTTATCGTGCAGATTAGTGATGTCATAATGCAATACTGTGAGGTTACAGTGCAATATTTTGATGTCATAATGCAGTATTATGATGTTATAGTGCAGTATAGTGATATCATAATGCAATACTGTGATGTTACAGTGCAATATTATGATGTCATAATGGATCTTTATGGTGTTATAGTACAGTATAGTGATGTCATAATGCAATACTGTGATGTTACAGTGCAATATTGTGATGTCATAATGCAATATTATGATGTTATAGTGCAGTATAGTGATGTCATAATGCAATACTGTGATGTTACAGTGCAATATTGTGATGTCATAATGCATCTTTATGATGTTATAGTGCACTATAGTGATGTCATAATGCAATTTTGTGATGTTACAGTGCAATATTGTGATGTCATAATGCAATATTATGATGTTATAGTGCAGCATAGTGATGTCATAATGCAATACTGTGATGTTACAGTGCAATATTGTGATGTCATAATGCAATATTATGATGTTATAGTGCAGTATAGTGATGTTATAATGCAATACTGTGATGTTACAGTGCAATATTGTGATGTCATAATGCAATATTATGTTATAGTGCAGTATAGTGATGTCATAATGCAATATTGTGATGTAACAATGCAATATTGTGATGTCATAATGCAATATTATGATGTTATACTGCAGTATAGTGATGTCATAATGCAATATTGTGATGTTACAGTGCAATATTATGATGTCATAATGGATCTTTATGGTGTTATAGTGTAGTATAGTGATGTCATAATGCAATACTGTGATGTTACAGTGCAATATTGTGATGTCATAATGCAATATTATGATGTTATAGTGCAGTATAGTGATGTCATAATGCAATACTGTGATGTTACAGTGCAATATTGTGATGTCATAATGCAATATTATGTTATAGTTCAGTATAGTGATGTCATAATGCAATATTATGATGTAACAATGCAATATTGTGATGTCATAATGCAATATGATGATGTTATAGTGCAGTATAGTGATGTCATAATGCAATACTGTGATGTTACAGTGCAATATTGTGATGTCATAATGCAATATGATGATGTTATAGTGCAGTATAGTGATGTCATAATGCAATACTGTGATGTTACAGTGCAATATTGTGATGTCATAATGCAATATTATGATGTTATAGTGCAGTATAGTGATGTCATAATGCAATACTGTGATGTTACAGTGCAATATTGTGATGTCATAATGCAATATTATGATGTTATAGTGCAGCATAGTGATGTCATAATGCAATACTGTGAGGTTACAGTGCAATATTTTGATGTCATAATGCAATATTATGATGTTATCGTGCAGTATAGTGATGTCATAATGCAATACTGTGAGGTTACAGTGCAATATTTTGATGTCATAATGCAGTATTATGATGTTATAGTGCAGTATAGTGATGTCATAATGCAATACTGTGATGTTACAGTGCAATATTATGATGTCATAATGGATCTTTATGGTGTTATAGTACAGTATAGTGATGTCATAATGCAATACTGTGATGTTACAGTGCAATATTGTGATGTCATAATGCAATATTATGATGTTATAGTGCAGTATAGTGATGTCATAATGCAATACTGTGATGTTACAGTGCAATATTGTGATGTCATAATGCATCTTTATAATGTTATAGTGCACTATAGTGATGTCATAATGCAATTTTGTGATGTTACAGTGCAATATTGTGATGTCATAATGCAATATTATGATGTTATAGTGCAGCATAGTGATGTCATAATGCAATACTGTGATGTTACAGTGCAATATTGTGATGTCATAATGCAATATTATGATGTTATAGTGCAGCATAGTGATGTCATAATGCAATATTGTGATGTTACAGTGCAATATAGTGATGTCATAATGCAATATTATGATGTTATAGTGCAGTATAGTGATGTAATAATGCAATACTGTGAGGTTACAGTGCAATATTTTCATGTCATAATGCAATATTATGATGTTATAGTGCAGTATAGTGATGTCATAATGCAATATTGTGATGTTACAGTGCAAAATTATGATGTCATAATGGATCTTTATTGTGTTATAGTGCAGTATAGTGATGTCATAATGCAATACTGTGATGTTACAGTGCAATATTGTGATGTCATAATGCAATATTATGATGTTATAGTGCAGTATAGTGATGTCATAATGCAATACTGTGATGTTACAGTGCAATATTGTGATGTCATAATGCAATATTATGTAATAGTGCAGTATAGTGATGTCATAATGCAATACTGTGATGTTACAGTGCAATATTGTGATGTCATAATGCAATATTATGATGTTATAGTGCAGTATAGTGATGTCATAATGCAATATTGTGATGTTACAGTGCAATATTGTGATGTCATAATGCATCTTTATGATGTTATAGTGCACTATAGTGATGTCATAATGCAATTTTGTGATGTTACAGTGCAATATTGTGATATCAGAATGCATCATTATGATGTTATAGTGCAGTATAGTGATGTCATATTGCAATATTCTGATGTTACAGTGCATTATTGTGATATCAGAATGCATATTTATGATGTTATAGTGCAGTATAGTGATGTAATAATGCAATATTGTGATGTTACCGTGCAATATTGTGATGTCATAATGCAAAATTATGATGTTATAGTGCAGTATAGTGATGTCATAATGCAATACTGTGATGTTACAGTGCAATATTGTGATGTCATAATGCAATATTATGATGTTATAGTGCAGTATAGTGATGTCATAATGCAATATTGTGATGTTACAGTGCAATATTGTGATGTCATAATGCAATATTATGATGTTATAGTGCAGTATAGTGATGTCATAATGCAATACTGTGATGTTACAGTGCAATATTGTGATGTCATAATGCAATATTATGATGTTATAGTGCAGTATAGTGATGTCATAATGCAATACTGTGATGTTACAGTGCAATATTGTGATGTCATAATACAATATTATGATGTTATAGTGCAGTATAGTGATGTCATAATGCAATACTGTGATGTTACAGTGCAATATTGTGATGTCATAATGCAAAATTATGATGTTATAGTGCAGTATAGTGATGTCATAATGCAATACTGTGATGTTACAGTGCAATATTGTGATGTCATAATGCAATATTATGATGTTATAGTGCAGTATAGTGATGTCATAATGCAATATTGTGATGTTACAGTGCAATATTGTGATGTCATAATGCAATATTATGTTATAGTGCAGTATAGTGATGTCATAATGCAATATTGTGATGTTACAGTGCAATATTGTGATGTCATAATGCAATATTATGTTATAGTGCAGTATAGTGATGTCATAATGCAATATTGTGATGTAACAGTGCAATATTGTGATGTCATAATGCAATATTATGATATTATAGTGCAGTGTAGTGATGTCATAATGCAATATTATGATGTCATAATTCATCTTTATGATGTTATAGTGCAGTATATTGATGTCATAATGCAATACTGTGATGTTGCAGTGCAATATTGTGATGTCATAATGCATCTTTATGATGTTATAGTGCAGTATAGTGATGTCATAATGCAATACTGTGATGTTACAGTGCAATATTGTGATGTCATAATGCAATATTATGATGTTATAGTGCAGTATAGTGATGTCATAATGCAATATTGTGATGTTACAGTGCAATATTATCTTGTCATAATGGATCTGTATGGTGTTATAGTGCAGCATAGTGATGTCATAATGCAATACTGTGATGTTACAGTGCAATATTGTGATGTCATAATGCAATATTATGATGTTATAGTGCAGCATAGTGATGTCATAATGCAATACTGTGATGTTACAGTGCAATATTGTGATGTCATAATGCAATATTATGATGTTATAGTGCAGTATAGTGATGTCATAATGCAATATTGTGATGTTACAGTGCAATATTGTGATGTCATAATGCATCTTTATGATGTTATAGTGCAGTATAGTGATGTCATAATGCAATATTGTGATGTAACAATGCAATATTGTGATGTCATAATGCAATATTATGATGTTATACTGCAGTATAGTGATGTCATAATGCAATATTGTGATGTTACAGTGCAATATTATGATGTCATAATGGATCTTTATGGTGTTATAGTGTAGTATAGTGATGTCATAATGCAATACTGTGATGTTACAGTGCAATATTGTGATGTCATAATGCAATATTATGATGTTATAGTGCAGTATAGTGATGTCATAATGCAATACTGTGATGTTACAGTGCAATATTGTGATGTCATAATGCAATATTATGTTATAGTTCAGTATAGTGATGTCATAATGCAATATTGTGATGTAACAATGCAATATTGTGATGTCATAATGCAATATGATGATGTTATAGTGCAGTATAGTGATGTCATAATGCAATACTGTGATGTTACAGTGCAATATTGTGATGTCATAATGCAATATTATGATGTTATAGTGCAGTATAGTGATGTCATAATGCAATACTGTGATGTTACAGTGCAATATTGTGATGTCATAATGCAATATTATGATGTTATAGTGCAGTATAGTGATGTCATAATGCAATACTGTGATGTTACAGTGCAATATTGTGATGTCATAATGCAATATTATGATGTTATAGTGCAGCATAGTGATGTCATAATGCAATACTGTGAGGTTACAGTGCAATATTTTGATGTCATAATGCAATATTATGATGTTATCGTGCAGTATAGTGATGTCATAATGCAATACTGTGAGGTTACAGTGCAATATTTTGATGTCATAATGCAGTATTATGATGTTATAGTGCAGTATAGTGATGTCATAATGCAATACTGTGATGTTACAGTGCAATATTATGATGTCATAATGGATCTTTATGGTGTTATAGTACAGTATAGTGATGTCATAATGCAATACTGTGATGTTACAGTGCAATATTGTGATGTCATAATGCAATATTATGATGTTATAGTGCAGTATAGTGATGTCATAATGCAATACTGTGATGTTACAGTGCAATATTGTGATGTCATAATGCAATATTATGTTATAGTGCAGTATAGTGATGTCATAATGCAATACTGTGATGTTACAGTGCAATATTGTGATGTCATAATGCAATATTATGATGTTATAGTGCAGAATAGTGATGTCATAATGCAATATTGTGATGTTACAGTGCAATATTGTGATGTCATAATGCATCATTATGATGTTATAGTGCAGTATAGTGATGTCATATTGCAATATTCTGATGTTACAGTGCATTATTGTGATATCAGAATGCATATTTATGATGTTATAGTGCAGTATAGTGATGTAATAATGCAATATTGTGATGTTACCGTGCAATATTGTGATGTCATAATGCAAAATTATGATGTTATAGTGCAGTATAGTGATATCATAATGCAATATTGTGATGTTACAGTGCAATATTTTGATGTCATAATGCAATATTATGATGTTATAGTGCAGTATAGTGATGTCATAATGCAATACTGTGATGTTACAGTGCAATATTGTGATGTCATAATGCAAAATTATGATGTTATAGTGCAGTATAGTGATGTCATAATGCAATACTGTGATGTTACAGTGCAATATGTGATGTCATAATGCAATATTATGATGTTATAGTGCAGTATAGTGATGTCATAATGCAATACTGTGATGTTACAGTGCAATATTGTGATGTCATAATACAATATTATGATGTTATAGTGCATTATAGTGATGTCATAATGCAATACTGTGATGTTACAGTGCAATATTGTGATGTCATAATGCAAAATTATGATGTTATAGTGCAGTATAGTGATGTCATAATGCAATACTGTGATGTTACAGTGCAATATTGTGATGTCATAATGCAATATTATGATGTTATAGTGCAGTATAGTGATGTCATAATGCAATATTGTGATGTTACAGTGCAATATTGTGATGTCATAATGCAATATTATGTTATAGTGCAGTATAGTGATGTCATAATGCAATATTGTGATGTTACAGTGCAATATTGTGATGTCATAATGCAATATTATGTTATAGTGCAGTATAGTGATGTCATAATGCAATATTGTGATGTAACAGTGCAATATTGTGATGTCATATTGCAATATTATGATATTATAGTGCAGTGTAGTGATGTCATAATGCAATATTATGATGTCATAATTCATCTTTATGATGTTATAGTGCAGTATAGTGATGTCATAATGCAATACTGTGATGTTGCAGTGCAATATTGTGATGTCATAATGCATCTTTATGATGTTATAGTGCAGTATAGTGATGTCATAATGCAATACTGTGATGTTACAGTGCAATATTGTGATGTCATAATGCAATATTATGATGTTATAGTGCAGTATAGTGATGTCATAATGCAATATTGTGATGTTACAGTGCAATATTGTGATGTCATAATGCAATATTATGTTATAGTGCAGTATAGTGATGTCATAATGCAATATTGTGATGTTACAGTGCAATATTGTGATGTCATAATGCAATATTATGTTATAGTGCAGTATAGTGATGTCATAATGCAATATTGTGATGTAACAGTGCAATATTGTGATGTCATATTGCAATATTATGATATTATAGTGCAGTGTAGTGATGTCATAATGCAATATTATGATGTCATAATTCATCTTTATGATGTTATAGTGCAGTATAGTGATGTCATAATGCAATACTGTGATGTTGCAGTGCAATATTGTGATGTCATAATGCATCTTTATGATGTTATAGTGCAGTATAGTGATGTCATAATGCAATACTGTGATGTTACAGTGCAATATTGTGATGTCATAATGCAATATTATGATGTTATAGTGCAGTATAGTGATGTCATAATGCAATATTGTGATGTTACAGTGCAATATTATCTTGTCATAATGGATCTGTATGGTGTTATAGTGCAGTATAGTGATGTCATAATGCAATATTGTGATGTTACAGTGCAATATTGTGATGTCATAATGGATCTTTATGATTTTATAGTGCAGTATAGTGATGTCATAATGCAATACTGTGATGTTACAGTGCAATATTGTGATGTCATAATGCAATATTATGATGTTATAGTGCAGTATAGTGATGTCATAATGCAATACTGTGATGTTGCAGTGCAATATTGTGATGTCATAATGCAATATTATGATGTTATAGTGCAGCATAGTGATGTCATAATGCAATACTGTGATGTTACAGTGCAATATTGTGATATCATAATGCAATATTATGATGTTATAGTGCAGCATAGTGATGTCATAATGCAATACTGTGATGTTACAGTGCAATATTGTGATGTCATAATGCAATATTATGATGTTATAGTGCAGCATAGTGATGTCATAATGCAATATTGTGATGTTACAGTGAAATATTGTGATGTCATAATGCAATATTATGATGTTATAGTGCAGTATAGTGATGTCATAATGCAATACTGTGAGGTTACAGTGCAATATTTTGATGTCATAATGCAATATTATGATGTTATAGTACAGTATAGTGATGTCATAATGCAATATTGTGATGTTACAGTGCAATATTATGATGTCATAATGGATCTTTATTGTGTTATAGTGCAGTATAGTGATGTCATAATGCAATACTGTGATGTTACAGTGCAATATTGTGATGTCATAATGCAATATTATGATGTTATAGTGCAGTATAGTGATGTCATAATGCAATACTGTGATGTTACAGTGCAATATTGTGATGTCATAATTCAATATTATGTTATAGTGCAGTATAGTGATGTCATAATGCAATACTGTGATGTTACAGTGCAATATTGTGATGTCATAATGCAATATTATGATGTTATAGTGCAGTATAGTGATGTCATAATGCAATATTGTGATGTTACAGTGCAATATTGTGATGTCATAATGCATCTTTATGATGTTATAGTGCACTATAGTGATGTCATAATGCAAATTTGTGATGTTACAGTGCAATATTGTGATATCAGAATGCATCATTACGATGTTATAGTGCAGTATAGTGATGTCATATTGCAATATTCTGATGTTACAGTGCATTATTGTGATATCAGAATGCATATTTATGATGTTATAGTGCAGTATAGTGATGTTATAATGCAATATTGTGATGTTACCGTGCAATATTGTGATGTCATAATGCAAAATTATGATGTTATAGTGCAGTATAGTGATATCATAATGCAATATTGTGATGTTACAGTGCAATATTGTGATGTCATAATGCAATATTATGATGTTATAGTGCAGTATAGTGATGTCATAATGCAATACTGTGATGTTGCAGTGCAATATTGTGATATCATAATGCAATATTATGATGTTATAGTGCAGTATAGTGATGTCATAATGCAATACTGTGATGTTACAGTGCAATATTGTGATGTCATAATGCAATATTATGATGTTATAGTGCAGTATAGTGATGTCATAATGCAATACTGTGATGTTACAGTGCAATATTGTGATGTCATAATGCAATATTATGATGTTATAGTGCAGTATAGTGTTGTCATAATGCAATACTGTGATGTTACAGTGCAATATTGTGATGCAATAATGCAATATTATGATGTTATAGTGCAGTATAGTGATGTCATAATGCAATACTGTGATGTTACAGTGCAATATTGTGATGTCATAATGCAATATTATGATGTTATAGTGCAGTATAGTGATGTCATAATGCAATACTGTGATGTTACAGTGCAATATTGTGATGTCATAATGCAATATTATGATGTTATAGTGCAGTATAGTGATGTCATAATGCAATACTGTGATGTTACAGTGCAATATTGTGATGTCATAATACAATATTATGATGTTATAGTGCAGTATAGTGATGTCATAATGCAATACTGTGATGTTACAGTGCAATATTGTGATGTCATAATGCAAAATTATGATGTTATAGTGCAGTATAGTGATGTCATAATGCAATACTGTGATGTTACAGTGCAATATTGTGATGTCATAATGCAATATTATGATGTTATAGTGCAGTATAGTGATGTCATAATGCAATATTGTGATGTTACAGTGCAATATTATGATGTTATAGTGCAGTATAGTGATGTCATAATGCAATATTGTGATGTTACAGTGCAATATTGTGATGTCATAATGCAATATTATGTTATAGTGCAGTATAGTGATGTCATAATGCAATATTGAGATGTTACAGTGCAATATTGTGATGTCATAATGCAATATTATGTTATAGTGCAGTATAGTGATGTCATAATGCAATATTGTGATGTAACAGTGCAATATTGTGATGTCATAATGCAATATTATGATATTATAGTGCAGTGTAGTGATGTCATAATGCAATATTATGATGTCATAATTCATCTTTATGATGTTATAGTGCAGTATAGTGATGTCATAATGCAATACTGTGATGTTGCAGTGCAATATTGTGATGTCATAATGCATCTTTATGATGTTATAGTGCAGTATAGTGATGTCATAATGCAATACTGTGATGTTACAGTGCAATATTGTGATGTCATAATGCAATATTATGATGTTATAGTGCAGTATAGTGATGTCATAATGCAATATTGTGATGTTACAGTGCAATATTGTGATGTCATAATGCAACATTATGATGTTATAGTGCAGCATAGTGATGTCATAATGCAATACTGTGATGTTACAGTGCAATATTGTGATGTCATAATGCAATATTATGATGTTATAATGCAGCATAGTGATGTCATAATGCAATACTGTGATGTTACAGTGCAATATTGTGATGTCATAATGCAATATTATGATGTTATAGTGCAGCATAGTGATGTCATAATGCAATATTGTGATGTTACAGTGCAATATTGTGATGTCATAATGCAATATTATGATGTTATAGTGCAGTATAGTGATGTCATAATGTAATACTGTGAGGTTACAGTGCAATATTTTGATGTCATAATGCAATATTATGATGTTATAGTGCAGTATAGTGATGTCATAATGCAATATTGTGATGTTACAGTGCAATATTATGATGTAATAATGCAATATTATGTTATAGTGTAGTATAGTGATGTCATAATGCATATTGTGATGTTACAGTGCAATATTTTGATGCAATAATGCAATATTATGATGTTATAGTGCAGTATAGTGATGTCATAATGCAATACTGTGATGTTACAGTGCAATATTGTGATGTCATAATGCAATATTATGATGTTATAGTGCAGTATAGTGATGTCATAATGCAATACTCTGATGTTACAGTGCAATATTGTGATGTCATAATGCATCTTTATGATGTTATAGTTCACTATAGTGATGTCATAATGCAATATTGTGTTGTAACAGTGCAATATTGTGATGTCATAATGCAATATTATGTTATAGTGCAGTATAGTGATGTCATAATGCAATACTGTGATGTTGCAGTGCAATATTGTGATGTCATAATGCATCTTTATGATGTTATAGTGCAGTATAGTGATGTCATAATGCAATACTGTGATGTTACAGTGCAATATTGTGATGTCATAATGCAATATTATGATGTTATAGTGCAGTATAGTGATGTCATAATGCAATATTGTGATGTTACAGTGCATTATTATGATGTCATAATGGATCTTTATGGTGTTATAGTGCAGTATAGTGATGTAATAATGCAATACTGTGATGTTACAGTGCAATATTATGATGTCATAATGGATCTTTATGGTGTTATAGTGCAGTATAGTGATGTCATAATGCAATACTGTGATGTTACAGTGCAATATTGTGATGTCATAATGCAATATTATGATGTTATAGTGCAGTATAGTGATGTCATAATGCAATACTGTGATGTTACAGTGCAATATTGTGATGTCATAATGCAATATTATGTTATAGTGCAGTATAGTGATGTCATAATGCAATATTGTGATGTTACAGTGCAATATTGTGATGTCATAATGCATCTTTATGATGTTATAGTGCAGTATAGTGATGTCATAATGCAATACTGTGATGTAACAGTGCAATATTGTGATGTCATATTGCAATATTATGATATTATAGTGCAGTGTAGTGATGTCATAATGCAATATTATGATGTCATAATTCATCTTTATGATGTTATAGTGCAGTATAGTGATGTCATAATGCAATACTGTGATGTTGCAGTGCAATATTGTGATGTCATAATGCATCTTTATGATGTTATAGTGCAGTATAGTGATGTCATAATGCAATACTGTGATGTTACAGTGCAATATTGTGATGTCATAATGCAATATTATGATGTTATAGTGCAGTATAGTGATGTAATAATGCAATACTGTGATGTTACAGTGCAATATTATGATGTCATAATGGATCTGTATGGTGTTATAGTGCAGTATAGTGATGTCATAATGCAATATTGTGATGTTACAATGCAATATTGTGATGTCATAATGGATCTTTATGATGTTATAGTGCAGTATAGTGATGTCATAATGCAATACTGTGATGTTACAGTGCAATATTGTGATGTCATAATGCAATATTATGATGGTATAGTGCAGTATAGTGATGTCATAATGCAATATTGTGATGTTACAGTGCAATATTGTGATGTCATAATGCAATATTATGATGTTATAGTGCAGCATAGTGATGTCATAATGCAATACTGTGATGTTACAGTGCAATATTGTGATGTCATAATGCAATATTATGATTTTATAGTGCAGCATAGTGATGTCATAATGCAATACTGTGATGTTACAGTGCAATATTGTGATGTCATAATGCAATATTATGATGTTATAGTGCACTATAGTGATGTCATAATGCAATACTGTGATGTTACAGTGCAATATTGTTATGTCATAATGCATCTTTATGATGTTATAGTGCACTATAGTGATGTCATAATGCAAATTTGTGATGTTACAGTGCAATATTGTGATATCAGAATGCATCATTACGATGTTATAGTGCAGTATAGTGATGTCATATTGCAATATTCTGATGTTACAGTGCATTATTGTGATATCAGAATGCATATTTATGATGTTATAGTGCAGTATAGTGATGTTATAATGCAATATTGTGATGTTACCGTGCAATATTGTGATGTCATAATGCAAAATTATGATGTTATAGTGCAGTATAGTGATATCATAATGCAATATTGTGATGTTACAGTGCAATATTGTGATGTCATAATGCAATATTATGATGTTATAGTGCAGTATAGTGATGTCATAATGCAATATTGTGATGTTACAGTGCAATATTGTGATTTCATAATGCAATATTATGATGTTATAGTGCAGTATAGTGATGTCATAATGCAATACTGTGATGTTACAGTGCAATATTGTGATGTCATAATGCAATATTATGATGTTATAGTGCAGTATAGTGATGGCATAATGCAATACTGTGATGTTACAGTGCAATATTGTGATGTCATAATGCAATATTATGATGTTATAGTGCAGTATAGTGATGTCATAATGCAATACTGTGATGTTACAGTGCAATATTGTGATGTCATAATGCAATATTATGATGTTATAGTGCAGTATAGTGTTGTCATAATGCAATACTGTGATGTTACAGTGCAATATTGTGATGCAATAATGCAATATTATGATGTTATAGTGCAGTATAGTGATGTCATAATGCAATACTGTGATGTTACAGTGCAATATTGTGATGTCATAATGCAATATTATGATGTTATAGTGCAGTATAGTGATGTCATAATGCAATACTGTGATGTTACAGTGCAATATTGTGATGTCATAATGCAATATTATGATGTTATAGTGCAGTATAGTGATGTCATAATGCAATACTGTGATGTTACAGTGCAATATTGTGATGTCATAATACAATATTATGATGTTATAGTGCAGTATAGTGATGTCATAATGCAATACTGTGATGTTACAGTGCAATATTGTGATGTCATAATGCAAAATTATGATGTTATAGTGCAGTATAGTGATGTCATAATGCAATACTGTGATGTTACAGTGCAATATTGTGATGTCATAATGCAATATTATGATGTTATAGTGCAGTATAGTGATGTCATAATGCAATATTGTGATGTTACAGTGCAATATTGTGATGTCATAATGCAATATTATGATGTTATAGTGCAGTATAGTGATGTCATAATGCAATATTGTGATGTTACAGTGCAATATTATGATGTTATAGTGCAGTATAGTGATGTCATAATGTAATATTGTGATGTTACAGTGCAATATTGTGATGTCATAATGCAATATTATGTTATAGTGCAGTGTAGTGATGTCATAATGCAATACTGTGATGTTACAGTGCAATATTGTGATGTCATAATGCAATATTATGTTATAGTGCAGTATAGTGATGTCATAATGCAATATTGTGATGTAACAGTGCAATATTGTGATGTCATAATGCAATATTATGATATTATAGTGCAGTGTAGTGATGTCATAATGCAATATTATGATGTCATAATTCATCTTTATGATGTTATAGTGCAGTATAGTGATGTCATAATGCAATACTGTGATGTTGCAGTGCAATATTGTGATGTCATAATGCATCTTTATGATGTTATAGTGCAGTATAGTGATGTCATAATGCAATACTGTGATGTTACAGTGCAATATTGTGATGTCATAATGCAATATTATGATGTTATAGTGCAGTATAGTGATGTCATAATGCAATATTGTGATGTTACAGTGCAATATTATGATGTCATAATGGATCTGTATGGTGTTATAGTGCAGTATAGTGATGTCATAATGCAATATTGTGATGTTACAGTGCAATATTGTGATGTCATAATGGATCTTTATGATGTTATAGTGCAGTATAGTGATGTCATAATGCAATACTGTGATGTTACAGTGCAATATTGTGATGTCATAATGCAATATTATGATGTTATAGTGCAGTATAGTGATGTCATAATGCAATATTGTGATGTTACAGTGCAATATTGTGATGTCATAATGCAACATTATGATGTTATAGTGCAGCATAGTGATGTCATAATGCAATACTGTGATGTTACAGTGCAATATTGTGATGTCATAATGCAATATTATGATGTTATAGTGCAGCATAGTGATGTCATAATGCAATACTGTGATGTTACAGTGCAATATTGTGATGTCATAATGCAATATTATGATGTTATAGTGCAGCATAGTGATGTCATAATGCAATATTGTGATGTTACAGTGCAATATTGTGATGTCATAATGCAATATTATGATGTTATAGTGCAGTATAGTGATGTCATAATGTAATACTGTGAGGTTACAGTGCAATATTTTGATGTCATAATGCAATATTATGATGTTATAGTGCAGTATAGTGATGTCATAATGCAATATTGTGATGTTACAGTGCAATATTATGATGTAATAATGCAATATTATGTTATAGTGTAGTATAGTGATGTCATAATGCATATTGTGATCTTACAGTGCAATATTTTGATGCAATAATGCAATATTATGATGTTATAGTGCAGTGTAGTGATGTCATAATGCAATACTGTGATGTTACAGTGCAATATTGTGATGTCATAATGCAATATTATGATGTTATAGTACAGTATAGTGATGTCATAATGCAATACTGTGATGTTACAGTGCAATATTGTGATGTCATAATGCATCTTTATGATGTTATAGTTCACTATAGTGATGTCATAATGCAATATTGTGTTGTAACAGTGCAATATTGTGATGTCATAATGCAATATTATGTTATAGTGCAGTATAGTGATGTCATAATGCAATACTGTGATGTTGCAGTGCAATATTGTGATGTCATAATGCATCTTTATGATGTTATAGTGCAGTATAGTGATGTCATAATGCAATACTGTGATGTTACAGTGCAATATTGTGATGTCATAATGCAATATTATGATGTTATAGTGCAGTATAGTGATGTCATAATGCAATATTGTGATGTTACAGTGCAATATTATGATGTCATAATGGATCTTTATGGTGTTATAGTGCAGTATAGTGATGTCATAATGCAATACTGTGATGTTACAGTGCAATATTGTGATGTCATAATGCAATATTATGATGTTATAGTGCAGTATAGTGATGTCATAATGCAATACTGTGATGTTACAGTGCAATATTGTGATGTCATAATGCAATATTATGTTAGATGCAGTATAGTGATGTCATAATGCAATACTGTGATGTTACAGTGCAATATTGTGATGTCATAATGCAATATTATGATGTTATAGTGCAGTATAGTGATGTCATAATGCAATATTGTGATGTTACAGTGCAATATTATGATGTCATAATGGATCTTTATGATGTTATAGTGCAGTATAGTGATGTCATAATGCAATACTGTGATGTTACAGTGCAATATTGTGATGTCATAATGCAATATTATGTTATAGTGCAGTATAGTGATGTCATAATGCAATATTGTGATGTTACAGTGCAATATTATGATGTCATAATGCATCTTTATGATGTTATAGTGCAGTATAGTGATGTCATAATGCAATACTGTGATGTTACAGTGCAATATTGTGATGTCATAATGCCATATTATGATGTTATAGTGCAGTATAGTGATGTCATAATGCAATATTGTGATGTTACAGTGCAATATTGTGATGTCATAATGGATCTTTATGGTGTTATAGTGCAGTATAGTGATGTCATAATGCAATACTGTGATGTTACAGTGCAATATTGTGATGTCATAATGCAATATTATGATGTTATAGTGCAGTATAGTGATGTCATAATGCAATACTGTGATGTTACAGTGCAATATTTTGATGTCATAATGCAATATTATGTTATAGTGCAGTATAGTGATGTCATAATGCAATATTGTGATGTAACAATGCAATATTTGATGTCATAATGCAATATTATGATGTTATAATGCAGTATAGTGATGTCAAAATGCAATACTGTGATGTTACAGTGCAATATTGTGATGTCATAATGCAATATTATGATGTTATAGTGCAGTATAGTGATGTCATAATGCAATATTGTGATGTTACAGTGCAATATTATGATGTCATAATGGATCTTTATGATGTTATAGTGCAGTATAGTGATGTCATAATGCAATACTGTGATGTTACAGTGCAATATTGTGATGTCATAATGCATCTTTATGATGTTATAGTGCAGTATAGTGATGTCATAATGCAATATTGTGATGTAACAGTGCAATATTGTGATGTCATAATGCAATATTATGATGTTATAGTGCAGTATAGTGATGTCATAATGCAATACTGTGATGTTGCAGTGCAATATTGTGATGTCATAATGCATCTTTATGATGTTATAGTGCAGTATAGTGATGTCATGATGCAATACTGTGATGTTACAGTGCAATATTGTGATGTCATAATGCAAAATTATGATGTTATAGTGCAGTATAGTGATGTCATAATGCAATACTGTGATGTTACAGTGCAATATTGTGATGTCATAATGCAATATTATGATGTTATAGTGCAGTATAGTGATGTCATAATGCAATATTGTGATGTTACAGTGCAATATTGTGATGTCATAATGCAATATTATGATGTTATAGTGCAGTATAGTGATGTCATAATGCAATATTGTGATGTTACAGTGCAATATTGTGATGTCATAATGCAATATTATGTTATAGTGCAGTATAGTGATGTCATAATGCAATATTGTGATGTTACAGTGCAATATTGTGATGTCATAATGCAATATTATGTTATAGTGCAGTATAGTGATGTCATAATGCAATATTGTGATGTAACTGTGCAATATTGTGATGTCATAATGCAATATTATGATATTATAGTGCAGTATAGTGATGCCATAATGCAATATTGTGATGTAACAATGCAATATTGTGATGTCATAATGCAATATTATGATGTTATAGTGCAGTATAGTGATGTCATAATGCAATATTGTGATGTTACAGTGTAATATTGTGATGTCATAATGCAATATTATGATGTTATAGTGCAGTATAGTGATGTCATAATGCAATACTGTGATGTTACAGTGCAATATTGTGATGTCATAATGCAATATTATGATGTTATAGTGCAGTATAGTGATGTCATAATGCAATAGTGTGATGTTACAGTGCAATGTTGTGATGTCATAATGCAATATTATGATGTTATAGTGCAGCATAGTGATGTCATAATGCAATACTGTGATGTTACAGTGCAATATTGTGATGTCATAATGCAATATTATGATGTTATAGTGCAGTAAAGTGATGTCATAATGCAATACTGTGATGTTACAGTGCAATATTGTGATGTCATAATGCAATATTATGTTATAGTGCAGTATAGTGATGTCATAATGCAATATTGTGATGTAACAATGCAATATTGTGATGTCATAATGCAATATTATGATGTTATAGTGCAGTATAGTGATGTGAAAATGCAATATTGTGATGTTACAGTGCAATATTATGATGTCATAATGGATCTTTATGATGTTATAGTGCAGTATAGTGATGTCATAATGCAATACTGTGATGTTACAGTGCAATATTGTGATGTCATAATGCATCTTTATGATGTTATAGTGCACTATAGTGATGTCATAATGCAATATTGTGATGTTACAGTGCAATATTGTGATGTCATAATGCAATATTATGTTATAGTGCAGTATAGTGATGTCATAATGCAATATTGTGATGTAACAATGCAATATTGTGATGTCATAATGCAATATTATGATGTTATAGTGCAGTATAGTGATGTCATAATGCAATATTGTGATGTTACAGTGCAATATTGTGATGTCATAATGCAATATTATGATGTTATAGTGCAGTATAGTGATGTCATAATGCAATATTGTGATGTTACAGTGCAATATTATGATGTCATAATGGATCTTTATGGTGTTATAGTGCAGTAAAGTGATGTCATAATGCAATACTGTGATGTTACAGTGCAATATTGTGATGTCATAATGCAATATTATGTTATAGTGCAGTATAGTGATGTCATAATGCAATATTGTGATGTAACAATGCAATATTGTGATGTCATAATGCAATATTATGATGTTATAGTGCAGTATAGTGATGTCATAATGCAATATTGTGATGTTACTGTGCAATATTATGATGTCATAATGGATCTTTATGATGTTATAGTGCAGTATAGTGATGTCATAATGCAATACTGTGATGTTACAGTGCAATATTGTGATGTCATAATGCATCTTTATGATGATATAGTGCACTATAGTGATGTCATAATGCAATATTGTGATGTAACAGTGCAATATTGTGATGTCATAATGCAATATTATGTTATAGTGCAGTATAGTGATGTCATAATGCAATACTGTGATGTTGCAGTGCAATATTGTGATGTCATAATGTATCTTTATGATGTTATAGTGCAGTATAGTGATGTCATAATGCAATACTGTGATGTTACAGTGCAATATTGTGATGTCATAATGCCATATTATGATGTTATAGTGCAGTATAGTGATGTCATAATGCAATATTGTGATGTTACAGTGCAATATTGTGATGTCATAATGGATCTTTATGGTGTTATAGTGCAGTATAGTGATGTCATAATGCAATACTGTGATGTTACAGTGCAATATTGTGATGTCATAATGCAATATTATGATGTTATAGTGCAGTATAGTGATGTCATAATGCAATACTGTGATGTTACAGTGCAATATTGTGATGTCATAATGCAATATTATGTTATAGTGCAGTATAGTGATGTCATAATGCAATATTGTGATGTAACAATGCAATATTTGATGTCATAATGCAATATTATGATGTTATAGTGCAGTATAGTGATGTCAAAATGCAATACTGTGATGTTACAGTGCAATATTGTGATGTCATAATGCAATATTATGATGTTATAGTGCAGTATAGTGATGTCATAATGCAATATTGTGATGTTACAGTGCAATATTATGATGTCATAATGGATCTTTATGATGTTATAGTGCAGTATAGTGATGTCATAATGCAATACTGTGATGTTACAGTGCAATATTGTGATGTCATAATGCATCTTTATGATGTTATAGTGCACTATAGTGATGTCATAATGCAATATTGTGATGTAACAGTGCAATATTGTGATGTCATAATGCAATATTATGATGTTATAGTGCAGTATAGTGATGTCATAATGCAATACTGTGATGTTGCAGTGCAATATTGTGATGTCATAATGCATCTTTATGATGTTATAGTGCAGTATAGTGATGTCGTAATGCAATACTGTGATGTGACAGTGCAATATTGTGATGTCATAATGCAATATTATGATGTTATAGTGCAGTATAGTGATGTCATAATGCAATATTGTGATGTTACAGTGCAATATTGTGATATCAGAATGCATCTTTATGATGTTATAGTGCACTATAGTGATGTCATAATGCAATATTGTGATGTTACAGTGCAATATTGTAATGTCATAATGCAATATTATTTTATAGTGCAGTATAGTGATGTCATAATGCAATATTGTGATGTAACAATGCAATATTGTGATGTCATAATGCAATATTATGATGTTATAGTGCAGTATAGTGATGTCATAATGCAATATTGTGATGTTACAGTGCAATATTGTGATGTCATAATGCAATATTATGATGTTATAGTGCAGTATAGTGATGTCAAAATGCAATATTGTGATGTTACAGTGCAATATTATGATGTCATAATGGATCTTTATGGTGTTATAGTGCAGTATAGTGATGTCATAATGCAATACTGTGATGTTGCAGTGCAATATTGTGATGTCATAATGCAATATTATGTTATAGTGCAGTATAGTGATGTCATAATGCAATATTATGTTATAGTGCAGTATAGTGATGTCATAATGCAATATTATGATGTTGTAGTGCAGTATAGTGATGTCATAATGCAATACTGTGATGTTACAGTGCAAAATTGTGATGTCATAATGCAATATTATGATGTTATAGTGCAGTATAGTGATGTCATAATGCAATAGTGTGATGTTACAGTGCAATATTGTGATGTCATAATGCAATATTATGATGTTATAGTGCAGCATAGTGATGTCATAATGCAATACTGTGATGTTACAGTGCAATATTGTGATGTCATAATGCAATATTATGATGTTATAGTGCAGTAAAGTGATGTCATAATGCAATACTGTGATGTTACAGTGCAATATTGTGATGTCATAATGTATCTTTATGATGTTACAGTGCAGTATAGTGATGTCATAATGCAATACTGTGATGTTACAGTGCAATATTTTGATGTCATAATGCAATATTATGATGTTATAGTGCAGTATAGTGATGTCATAATGCAATATTGTGATGTTACAGTGCAATATTGTGATGTCATAATGCATCTTTATGATGATATAGTGCACTATAGTGATGTCATAATGCAATATTGTGATGTAACAGTGCAATATTGTGATGTCATAATGCAATATTATGTTATAGTGCAGTATAGTGATGTCATAATGCAATACTGTGATGTTGCAGTGCAATATTGTGATGTCATAATGCATCTTTATGATGTTATAGTGCAGTATAGTGATGTCATAATGCAATACTGTGATGTTACAGTGCAATATTGTGATGTCATAATGCCATATTATGATGTTATAGTGCAGTACAGTGATGTCATAATGCAATATTGTGATGTTACAGTGCAATATTGTGATGTCATAATGGATCTTTATGGTGTTATAGTGCAGTATAGTGATGTCATAATGCAATACTGTGATGTTACAGTGCAATATTGTGATGTCATAATGCAATATTATGATGTTATAGTGCAGTATAGTGATGTCATAATGCAATACTGTGATGTTACAGTGCAATATTGTGATGTCATAATGCAATATTATGTTATAGTGCAGTATAGTGATGTCATAATGCAATATTGTGATGTAACAATGCAATATTTGATGTCATAATGCAATATTATGATGTTATAGTGCAGTATAGTGATGTCAAAATGCAATACTGTGATGTTACAGTGCAATATTGTGATGTCATAATGCAATATTATGATGTTATAGTGCAGTATAGTGATGTCATAATGCAATATTGTGATGTTACAGTGCAATATTATGATGTCATAATGGATCTTTATGATGTTATAGTGCAGTATAGTGATGTCATAATGCAATACTGTGATGTTACAGTGCAATATTGTGATGTCATAATGCATCTTTATGATGTTATAGTGCACTATAGTGATGTCATAATGCAATATTGTGATGTAACAGTGCAATATTGTGATGTCATAATGCAATATTATGATGTTATAGTGCAGTATAGTGATGTCATAATGCAATACTGTGATGTTGCAGTGCAATATTGTGATGTCATAATGCATCTTTATGATGTTATAGTGCAGTATAGTGATGTCATAATGCAATACTGTGATGTTACAGTGCAATATTGTGATGTCATAATGCAATATTATGATGTTATAGTGCAGTATAGTGATGTCATAATGCAATATTGTGATGTTACAGTGCAATATTGTGATATCAGAATGCATCTTTATGATGTTATAGTGCACTATAGTGATGTCATAATGCAATATTGTGATGTTACAGTGCAATATTGTGATGTCATAATGCAATATTATGTTATAGTGCAGTATAGTGATGTCATAATGCAATATTGTGATGTAACAATGCAATATTGTGATGTCATAATGCAATATTATTATGTTATAGTGCAGTATAGTGATGTCATAATGCAATATTGTGATGTTACAGTGCAATATTGTGATGTCATAATGCAATATTATGATGTTATAGTGCAGTATAGTGATGTCATAATGCAATATTGTGATGTTACAGTGCAATATTATGATGTCATAATGGATCTTTATGGTGTTATAGTGCAGTAAAGTGATGTCATAATGCAATACTGTGATGTTACAGTGCAATATTGTGATGTCATAATGCAATATTATGTTATAGTGCAGTATAGTGATGTCATAATGCAATATTGTGATGTAACAATGCAATATTGTGATGTCATAATGCAATATTATGATGTTATAGTGCAGTATAGTGATGTCATAATGCAATATTGTGATGTTACAGTGCAATATTATGATGTCATAATGGATCTTTATGATGTTATAGTGCAGTATAGTGATGTCATAATGCAATACTGTGATGTTACAGTGCAATATTGTGATGTCATAATGCATCTTTATGATGTTATAGTGCACTATAGTGATGTCATAATGCAATATTGTGATGTAACAGTGCAATATTGTGATGTCATAATGCAATATTATGTTATAGTGCAGTATAGTGATGTCATAATGCAATACTGTGATGTTGCAGTGCAATATTGTGATGTCATAATGCATCTTTATGATGTTATAGTGCACTATAGTGATGTCATAATGCAATATTGTGATGTTACAGTGCAATATTGTGATGTCATAATGCAATATTATGATGTTATAGTGCAGTATAGTGATGTCATAATGCAATATTGTGATGTTACAGTGCAATATTGTGATGTCATAATGCAATATTATGTTATAGTGCAGTATAGTGATGTCATAATGCAATATTGTGATGTTACAGTGCAATATTGTGATGTCATAATGCAATATTATGTTATAGTGCAGTATAGTGATGTCATAATGCAATATTGTGATGTAACAGTGCAATATTGTGATATCAGAATGCATCTTTATGATGTTATAGTGCACTATAGTGATGTCATAATGCAATATTTTGATGTTACAGTGCAATATTGTTATGTCATAATGCAATATTATGTTATAGTGCAGTATAGTGATGTCATAATGCAATATTGTGATGTAACAATGCAATATTGTGATGTCATAATGCAATATTATTATGTTATAGTGCAGTATAGTGATGTCATAATGCAATATTGTGATGTTACAGTGCAATATTGTGATGTCATAATGCAATATTATGAGGTTATACTGCAGTATAGTGATGTCATAATGCAATATTGTGATGTTACAGTGCAATATTATGATGTCATAATGGATCTTTATGGTGTTATAGTGCAGTAAAGTGATGTCATAATGCAATACTGTGATGTTACAGTGAAATATTGTGATGTCATAATGCAATATTATGTTATAGTGCAGTATAGTAATGTCATAATGCAATATTGTGATGTAACAATGCAATATTGTGATGTCATAATGCAATATTATGATGTTATAGTGCAGTATAGTGATGTCATAATGCAATATTGTGATGTTACAGTGCAATATTATGATGTCATAATGGATCTTTATGATGTTATAGTGCAGTATAGTGATGTCATAATGCAATACTGTGATGTTGCAGTGCAATATTGTGATGTCATAATGCATCTTTATGATGTTATAGTGCAGTATAGTGATGTCATAATGCAATACTGTGATGTGACAGTGCAATATTGTGATGTCATAATGCAATATTATGATGTTATAGTGCAGTATAGTGATGTCATAATGCAATATTGTGATGTTACAGTGCAATATTGTGATATCAAAATGCATCTTTATGATGTTATAGTGCACTATAGTGATGTCATAATGCAATATTGTGATGTTACAGTGCAATATTGTAATGTCATAATGCAATATTATTTTATAGTGCAGTATAGTGATGTCATAATGCAATATTGTGATGTAACAATGCAATATTGTGATGTCATAATGCAATATTATGATGTTATAGTGCAGTATAGTGATGTCATAATGCAATATTGTGATGTTACAGTGCAATATTGTGATGTCATAATGCAATATTATGATGTTATAGTGCAGTATAGTGATGTCAAAATGCAATATTGTGATGTTACAGTGCAATATTATGATGTCATAATGGATCTTTATGGTGTTATAGTGCAGTATAGTGATGTCATAATGCAATACTGTGATGTTGCAGTGCAATATTGTGATGTCATAATGCAATATTATGTTATAGTGCAGTATAGTGATGTCATAATGCAATATTATGTTATAGTGCAGTATAGTGATGTCATAATGCAATATTATGATGTTGTAGTGCAGTATAGTGATGTCATAATGCAATACTGTGATGTTACAGTGCAAAATTGTGATGTCATAATGCAATATTATGATGTTATAGTGCAGTATAGTGATGTCATAATGCAATAGTGTGATGTTACAGTGCAATATTGTGATGTCATAATGCAATATTATGATGTTATAGTGCAGCATAGTGATGTCATAATGCAATACTGTGATGTTACAGTGCAATATTGTGATGTCATAATGCAATATTATGATGTTATAGTGCAGTAAAGTGATGTCATAATGCAATACTGTGATGTTACAGTGCAATATTGTGATGTCATAATGTATCTTTATGATGTTACAGTGCAGTATAGTGATGTCATAATGCAATACTGTGATGTTACAGTGCAATATTGTGATGTCATAATGCAATATTATGATGTTATAGTGCAGTATAGTGATGTCATAATGCAATATTGTGTTGTTACAGTGCAATATTGTGATGTCATAATGCATCTTTATGATGATATAGTGCACTATAGTGATGTCATAATGCAATATTGTGATGTAACAGTGCAATATTGTGATGTCATAATGCAATATTATGTTATAGTGCAGTATAGTGATGTCATAATGCAATACTGTGATGTTGCAGTGCAATATTGTGATGTCATAATGCATCTTTATGTTATAGTGCAGTATAGTGATGTCATAATGCAATACTGTGATGTTACAGTGCAATATTGTGATGTCATAATGCAATATTATGTTATAGTGCAGTATAGTGATGTCATAATGCAATATTGTGATGTAACAATGCAATATTTGATGTCATAATGCAATATTATGATGTTATAGTGCAGTATAGTGATGTCAAAATGCAATACTGTGATGTTACAGTGCAATATTGTGATGTCATAATGCAATATTATGATGTTATAGTGCAGTATAGTGATGTCATAATGCAATATTGTGATGTTACAGTGCAATATTATGATGTCATAATGGATCTTTATGATGTTATAGTGCAGTATAGTGATGTCATAATGCAATACTGTGATGTTACAGTGCAATATTGTGATGTCATAATGCATCTTTATGATGTTATAGTGCACTATAGTGATGTCATAATGCAATATTGTGATGTAACAGTGCAATATTGTGATGTCATAATGCAATATTATGATGTTATAGTGCAGTATAGTGATGTCATAATGCAATACTGTGATGTTGCAGTGCAATATTGTGATGTCATAATGCATCTTTATGATGTTATAGTGCAGTATAGTGATGTCATAATGCAATACTGTGATGTTACAGTGCAATATTGTGATGTCATAATGCAATATTATGATGTTATAGTGCAGTATAGTGATGTCATAATGCAATATTGTGATGTTACAGTGCAATATTGTGATATCAGAATGCATCTTTATGATGTTATAGTGCACTATAGTGATGTCATAATGCAATATTGTGATGTTACAGTGCAATATTGTGATGTCATAATGCAATATTATGTTATAGTGCAGTATAGTGATGTCATAATGCAATATTGTGATGTAACAATGCAATATTGTGATGTCATAATGCAATATTATTATGTTATAGTGCAGTATAGTGATGTCATAATGCAATATTGTGATGTTACAGTGCAATATTGTGATGTCATAATGCAATATTATGATGTTATAGTGCAGTATAGTGATGTCATAATGCAATATTGTGATTTTACAGTGCAATATTATGATGTCATAATGGATCTTTATGGTGTTATAGTGCAGTAAAGTGATGTCATAATGCAATACTGTGATGTTACAGTGCAATATTGTGATGTCATAATGCAATATTATGTTATAGTGCAGTATAGTGATGTCATAATGCAATATTGTGATGTAACAATGCAATATTGTGATGTCATAATGCAATATTATGATGTTATAGTGCAGTATAGTGATGTCATAATGCAATATTGTGATGTTACAGTGCAATATTATGATGTCATAATGGATCTTTATGATGTTATAGTGCAGTATAGTGATGTCATAATGCAATACTGTGATGTTACAGTGCAATATTGTGATGTCATAATGCATCTTTATGATGTTATAGTGCACTATAGTGATGTCATAATGCAATATTGTGATGTAACAGTGCAATATTGTGATGTCATAATGCAATATTATGTTATCGTGCAGTATAGTGATGTCATAATGCAATACTGTGATGTTGCAGTGCAATATTGTGATGTCATAATGCATCTTTATGATGTTATAGTGCACTATAGTGATGTCATAATGCAATATTGTGATGTTACAGTGCAATATTGTGATGTCATAATGCAATATTATGATGTTATAGTGCAGTATAGTGATGTCATAATGCAATATTGTGATGTTACAGTGCAATATTGTGATGTCATAATGCAATATTATGTTATAGTGCAGTATAGTGATGTCATAATGCAATATTGTGATGTTACAGTGCAATATTGTGATGTCATAATGCAATATTATGTTATAGTGCAGTATAGTGATGTCATAATGCAATATTGTGATGTAACAGTGCAATATTGTGATATCAGAATGCATCTTTATGATGTTATAGTGCACTATAGTGATGTCATAATGCAATATTTTGATGTTACAGTGCAATATTGTTATGTCATAATGCAATATTATGTTATAGTGCAGTATAGTGATGTCATAATGCAATATTGTGATGTAACAATGCAATATTGTGATGTCATAATGCAATATTATTATGTTATAGTGCAGTATAGTGATGTCATAATGCAATATTGTGATGTTACAGTGCAATATTGTGATGTCATAATGCAATATTATGAGGTTATACTGCAGTATAGTGATGTCATAATGCAATATTGTGATGTTACAGTGCAATATTATGATGTCATAATGGATCTTTATGGTGTTATAGTGCAGTAAAGTGATGTCATAATGCAATACTGTGATGTTACAGTGAAATATTGTGATGTCATAATGCAATATTATGATGTTATAGTGCAGTATAGTGATGTCATAATGCAATATTGTGATGTTACAGTGCAATATTGTGATATCAGAATGCATCTTTATGATGTTATAGTGCACTATAGTGATGTCATAATGCAATATTGTGATGTTACAGTGCAATATTGTAATGTCATAATGCAATATTATTTTATAGTGCAGTATAGTGATGTCATAATGCAATATTGTGATGTAACAATGCAATATTGTGATGTCATAATGCAATATTATGATGTTATAGTGCAGTATAGTGATGTCATAATGCAATATTGTGATGTTACAGTGCAATATTGTGATGTCATAATGCAATATTATGATGTTATAGTGCAGTATAGTGATGTCAAAATGCAATATTGTGATGTTACAGTGCAATATTATGATGTCATAATGGATCTTTATGGTGTTATAGTGCAGTATAGTGATGTCATAATGCAATACTGTGATGTTGCAGTGCAATATTGTGATGTCATAATGCAATATTATGTTATAGTGCAGTATAGTGATGTCATAATGCAATATTATGTTATAGTGCAGTATAGTGATGTCATAATGCAATATTATGATGTTGTAGTGCAGTATAGTGATGTCATAATGCAATACTGTGATGTTACAGTGCAAAATTGTGATGTCATAATGCAATATTATGATGTTATAGTGCAGTATAGTGATGTCATAATGCAATAGTGTGATGTTACAGTGCAATATTGTGATGTCATAATGCAATATTATGATGTTATAGTGCAGCATAGTGATGTCATAATGCAATACTGTGATGTTACAGTGCAATATTGTGATGTCATAATGCAATATTATGATGTTATAGTGCAGTAAAGTGATGTCATAATGCAATACTGTGATGTTACAGTGCAATATTGTGATGTCATAATGTATCTTTATGATGTTACAGTGCAGTATAGTGATGTCATAATGCAATACTGTGATGTTACAGTGCAATATTGTGATGTCATAATGCAATATTATGATGTTATAGTGCAGTATAATGATGTCATAATGCAATATTGTGATGTTACAGTGCAATATTGTGATGTCATAATGCATCTTTATGATGATATAGTGCACTATAGTGATGTCATAATGCAATATTGTGATGTAACAGTGCAATATTGTGATGTCATAATGCAATATTATGTTATAGTGCAGTATAGTGATGTCATAATGCAATACTGTGATGTTGCAGTGCAATATTGTGATGTCATAATGCATCTTTATGATGTTATAGTGCAGTATAGTGATGTCATAATGCAATACTGTGATGTTACAGTGCAATATTGTGATGTCATAATGCCATATTATGATGTTATAGTGCAGTATAGTTATGTCATAATGCAATATTGTGATGTTACAGTGCAATATTGTGATGTCATAATGGATCTTTATGGTGTTATAGTGCAGTATAGTGATGTCATAATGCAATACTGTGATGTTACAGTGCAATATTGTGATGTCATAATGCAATATTATGATGTTATAGTGCAGTATAGTGATGTCATAATGCAATACTGTGATGTTACAGTGCAATATTGTGATGTCATAATGCAATATTATGTTATAGTGCAGTATAGTGATGTCATAATGCAATATTGTGATGTAACAATGCAATATTTGATGTCATAATGCAATATTATGATGTTATAGTGCAGTATAGTGATGTCAAAATGCAATACTGTGATGTTACAGTGCAATATTGTGATGTCATAATGCAATATTATGATGTTATAGTGCAGTATAGTGATGTCATAATGCAATATTGTGATGTTACAGTGCAATATTATGATGTCATAATGGATCTTTATGATGTTATAGTGCAGTATAGTGATGTCATAATGCAATACTGTGATGTTACAGTGCAATATTGTGATGTCATAATGCATCTTTATGATGTTATAGTGCACTATAGTGATGTCATAATGCAATATTGTGATGTAACAGTGCAATATTGTGATGTCATAATGCAATATTATGATGTTATAGTGCAGTATAGTGATGTCATAATGCAATACTGTGATGTTGCAGTGCAATATTGTGATGTCATAATGCATCTTTATGATGTTATAGTGCAGTATAGTGATGTCATAATGCAATACTGTGATGTTACAGTGCAATATTGTGATGTCATAATGCAATATTATGATGTTATAGTGCAGTATAGTGATGTCATAATGCAATATTGTGATGTTACAGTGCAATATTGTGATATCAGAATGCATCTTTATGATGTTATAGTGCACTATAGTGATGTCATAATGCAATATTGTGATGTTACAGTGCAATATTGTGATGTCATAATGCAATATTATGTTATAGTGCAGTATAGTGATGTCATAATGCAATATTGTGATGTAACAATGCAATATTGTGATGTCATAATGCAATATTATTATGTTATAGTGCAGTATAGTGATGTCATAATGCAATATTGTGATGTTACAGTGCAATATTGTGATGTCATAATGCAATATTATGATGTTATAGTGCAGTATAGTGATGTCATAATGCAATATTGTGATGTTACAGTGCAATATTATGATGTCATAATGGATCTTTATGGTGTTATAGTGCAGTAAAGTGATGTCATAATGCAATACTGTGATGTTACAGTGCAATATTGTGATGTCATAATGCAATATTATGTTATAGTGCAGTATAGTGATGTCATAATGCAATATTGTGATGTAACAATGCAATATTGTGATGTCATAATGCAATATTATGATGTTATAGTGCAGTATAGTGATGTCATAATGCAATATTGTGATGTTACAGTGCAATATTATGATGTCATAATGGATCTTTATGATGTTATAGTGCAGTATAGTGATGTCATAATGCAATACTGTGATGTTACAGTGCAATATTGTGATGTCATAATGCATCTTTATGATGTTATAGTGCACTATAGTGATGTCATAATGCAATATTGTGATGTAACAGTGCAATATTGTGATGTCATAATGCAATATTATGTTATAGTGCAGTATAGTGATGTCATAATGCAATACTGTGATGTTGCAGTGCAATATTGTGATGTCATAATGCATCTTTATGATGTTATAGTGCACTATAGTGATGTCATAATGCAATATTGTGATGTTACAGTGCAATATTGTGATGTCATAATGCAATATTATGATGTTATAGTGCAGTATACTGATGTCATAATGCAATATTGTGATGTTACAGTGCAATATTGTGATGTCATAATGCAATATTATGTTATAGTGCAGTATAGTGATGTCATAATGCAATATTGTGATGTTACAGTGCAATATTGTGATGTCATAATGCAATATTATGTTATAGTGCAGTATAGTGATGTCATAATGCAATATTGTGATGTAACAGTGCAATATTGTGATGTCATAATGCAATATTATGATATTATAGTGCAGTATAGTGATGTCATAATGCAATATTGTGATGTTACAGTGCAATATTATGATGTCATAATGGATCTTTATGGTGTTATAGTGCAGTAAAGTGATGTCATAATGCAATACTGTGATGTTACAGTGCAATATTGTGATGTCATAATGCAATATTATGATGTTATAGTGCAGTATAGTGATGTCATAATGCAATATTATGATATTATAGTGCAGTATAGTGATGTCATAATGCAATATTGTGATGTTACAGTGCAATATTATGATGTCATAATGGATCTTTATGGTGTTATAGTGCAGTAAAGTGATGTCATAATGCAATACTGTGATGTTGCAGTGCAATATTGTGATGTCATAATGCATCTTTATGATGTTATAGTGCACTATAGTGATGTCATAATGCAATATTGTGATGTTACAGTGCAATATTGTGATGTCATAATGCAATATTATGATGTTATAGTGCAGTATAGTGATGTCATAATGCAATATTGTGATGTTACAGTGCAATATTGTGATGTCATAATGCAATATTATGTTATAGTGCAGTATAGTGATGTCATAATGCAATATTGTGATGTTACAGTGCAATATTGTGATGTCATAATGCAATATTATGTTTTAGTGCAGTATAGTGATGTCATAATGCAATATTGTGATGTAACAGTGCAATATTGTGATGTCATAATGCAATATTATGATATTATAGTGCAGTATAGTGATGTCATAATGCAATATTGTGATGTTACAGTGCAATATTATGATGTCATAATGGATCTTTATGGTGTTATAGTGCAGTAAAGTGATGTCATAATGCAATACTGTGATGTTACAGTGCAATATTGTGATGTCATAATGCAATATTATGTTATAGTGCAGTATACTGATGTCATAATGCAATATTGTGATGTAACAATGCAATATTGTGATGTCATAATGCAATATTATGATGTTATAGTGCAGTATAGTGATGTCATAATGCAATATTGTGATGTTACTGTGCAATATTATGATGTCATAATGCATCTTTATGATGTTATAGTGCAGTATAGTGATGTCATAATGCAATATTGTGATGTTACAGTGCAATATTGTGATGTCATAATGGATCTTTATGGTGTTATAGTGCAGTATAGTGATGTCATAATGCAATACTGTGATGTTACAGTGCAATATTGTGATGTCATAATGCAATATTATGTTATAGTGCAGTATAGTGATGTCATAATGCAATACTGTGATGTTACAGTGCAATATTGTGATGTCATAATGCAATATTATGATGTTATAGTGCAGTATAGTGATGTCATAATGCAATATTGTGATGTTACAGTGCAATATTATGATGTCATAATGCATCTTTATGATGTTATAGTGCAGTATAGTGATGTCATAATGCAATACTGTGATGTTACAGTGCAATATTGTGATGTCATAATGCATCTTTATGATGTTATAGTGCACTATAGTGATGTCATAATGCAATATTGTGATGTAACAGTGCAATATTGTGATGTCATAATGCAATATTATGATGTTATAGTGCAGTATAGTGATGTAATAATGCAATACTGTGATGTTGCAGTGCAATATTGTGATGTCATAATGCATCTTTATGATGTTATAGTGCAGTATAGTGATGTCATAATGCAATACTGTGATGTTACAGTGCAATATTGTGATGTCATAATGCAATATTATGATGTTATAGTGCAGTATAGTGATGTCATAATGCAATATTGTGATGTTACAGTGCAATATTATGATGTCATAATGGATCTTTATGGTGTTATAGTGCAGTAAAGTGATGTCATAATGCAATACTGTGATGTTACAGTGCAATATTGTGATGTCATAATGCAATATTATGTTATAGTGCAGTATAGTGATGTCATAATGCAATATTGTGATGTAACAATGCAATATTGTGATGTCATAATGCAATATTATGATGTTATAGTGCAGTATAGTGATGTCATAATGCAATATTGTGATGTTTCAGTGCAATATTATGATGTCATAATGGATCTTTATGATGTTATAGTGCAGTATAGTGATGTCATAATGCAATACTGTGATGTTACAGTGCAATATTGTGATGTCATAATGCATCTTTATGAAGTTATAGTGCACTATAGTGATGTCATAATGCAATATTGTGATGTAACAGTGCAATATTGTGATGTCATAATGCAATATTATGTTATAGTGCAGTATAGTGATGTCATAATGCAATACTGTGATGTTGCAGTGCAATATTGTGATGTCATAATGCATCTTTATGATGTTATAGTGCACTATAGTGATGTCATAATGCAATATTGTGATGTTACAGTGCAATATTGTGATGTCATAATGCAATATTATGATGTTATAGTGCAGTATAGTGATGTCATAATGCAATATTGTGATGTTACAGTGCAATATTGTGATGTCATAATGCAATATTATGTTATAGTGCAGTATAGTGATGTCATAATGCAATATTGTGATGTTACAGTGCAATATTGTGATGTCATAATGCAATATTATGTTATAGTGCAGTATAGTGATGTCATAATGCAATATTGTGATGTAACAGTGCAATATTGTGATGTCATAATGCAATATTATGATATTATAGTGCAGTATAGTGATGTCATAATGCAATATTGTGATGTTACAGTGCAATATTATGATGTCATAATGGATCTTTATGGTGTTATAGTGCAGTAAAGTGATGTCATAATGCAATACTGTGATGTTACAGTGCAATATTGTGATGTCATAATGCAATATTATGTTATAGTGCAGTATACTGATGTCATAATGCAATATTGTGATGTAACAATGCAATATTGTGATGTCATAATGCAATATTATGATGTTATAGTGCAGTATAGTGATGTCATAATGCAATACTGTGATGTTGCAGTGCAATATTGTGATGTCATAATGCATCTTTATGATGTTATAGTGCAGTATAGTGATGTCATAATGCAATACTGTGATGTTACAGTGCAATATTGTGATGTCATAATGCAATATTATGATGTTATAGTGCAGTATAGTGATGTCATAATGCAATATTGTGATGTTACAGTGCAATATTGTGATATCAGAATGCATCTTTATGATGTTATAGTGCACTATAGTGATGTCATAATGCAATATTGTGATGTTACAGTGCAATATTGTGATGTCATAATGCAATATTATGTTATAGTGCAGTATAGTGATGTCATAATGCAATATTGTGATGTAACAATGCAATATTGTGATGTCATAATGCAATATTATTATGTTATAGTGCAGTATAGTGATGTCATAATGCAATATTGTGATGTTACAGTGCAATATTGTGATGTCATAATGCAATATTATGATGTTATAGTGCAGTATAGTGATGTCATAATGCAATATTGTGATGTTACAGTGCAATATTATGATGTCATAATGGATCTTTATGGTGTTATAGTGCAGTAAAGTGATGTCATAATGCAATACTGTGATGTTACAGTGCAATATTGTGATGTCATAATGCAATATTATGTTATAGTGCAGTATAGTGATGTCATAATGCAATATTGTGATGTAACAATGCAATATTGTGATGTCATAATGCAATATTATGATGTTATAGTGCAGTATAGTGATGTCATAATGCAATATTGTGATGTTACAGTGCAATATTATGATGTCATAATGGATCTTTATGGTGTTATAGTGCAGTAAAGTGATGTCATAATGCAATACTGTGATGTTACAGTGCAATATTGTGATGTCATAATGCAATATTATGTTATAGTGCAGTATAGTGATGTCATAATGCAATATTGTGATGTAACAGTGCAATATTGTGATGTCATAATGCAATATTATGTTATAGTGCAGTATAGTGATGTCATAATGCAATACTGTGATGTTGCAGTGCAATATTGTGATGTCATAATGCATCTTTATGATGTTATAGTGCACTATAGTGATGTCATAATGCAATATTGTGATGTTACAGTGCAATATTGTGATGTCATAATGCAATATTATGATGTTATAGTGCAGTATAGTGATGTCATAATGCAATATTGTGATGTTACAGTGCAATATTGTGATGTCATAATGCAATATTATGATATTATAGTGCAGTATAGTGATGTCATAATGCAATATTGTGATGTTACAGTGAAATATTATGATGTCATAATGGATCTTTATGGTGTTATAGTGCAGTAAAGTGATGTCATAATGCAATACTGTGATGTTACAGTGCAATATTGTGATGTCATAATGCAATATTATGTTATAGTGCAGTATACTGATGTCATAATGCAATATTGTGATGTAACAATGCAATATTGTGATGTCATAATGCAATATTATGATGTTATAGTGCAGTATAGTGATGTCATAATGCAATATTGTGATGTTACTGTGCAATATTATGATGTCATAATGGATCTTTATGATGTTATAGTGCAGTATAGTGATGTCATAATGCAATACTGTGATGTTACAGTGCAATATTGTGATGTCATAATGGATCTTTATGGTGTTATAGTGCACTATAGTGATGTCATAATGCAATATTGTGATGTAACAGTGCAATATTGTGATGTCATAATGCAATATTATGTTATAGTGCAGTATACTGATGTCATAATGCAATATTGTGATGTTGCAGTGCAATATTGTGATGTCATAATGCAATATTATGATGTTATAGTGCAGTATAGTGATGTCATAATGCAATATTGTGATGTTACTGTGCAATATTATGATGTCATAATGGATCTTTATGATGTTATAGTGCAGTATAGTGATGTCATAATGCAATATTGTGATGTTACAGTGCAATATTGTGATGTCATAATGGATCTTTATGGTGTTATAGTGCAGTATAGTGATGTCATAATGCAATACTGTGATGTTACAGTGCAATATTGTGATGTCATAATGCAATATTATGTTATAGTGCAGTATAGTGATGTCATAATGCAATACTGTGATGTTACAGTGCAATATTGTAATGTCATAATGCAATATTATGATGTTATAGTGCAGTATAGTGATGTCATAATGCAATATTGTGATGTTACAGTGCAATATTATGATGTCATAATGCATCTTTATGATGTTATAGTGAAGTATAGTGATGCCATAATGCAATACTGTGATGTTACAGTGCAATATTGTGATGTCATAATGCATCTTTATGATGTTATAGTGCACTATAGTGATGTCATAATGCAATATTGTGATGTAACAGTGCAATATTGTGATGTCATAATGCAATATTATGATGTTATAGTGCAGTATAGTGATGTCATAATGCAATACTGTGATGTTGCAGTGCAATATTGTGATGTCATAATGCATCTTTATGATGTTATAGTGCACTATAGTGATGTCATAATGCAATATTGTGATGTAACAGTGCAATATTGTGATGTCATAATGAAATATTATGTTATAGTGCAGTATAGTGATGTCATAATGCAATATTGTGATGTTACAGTGCAATATTGTGATGTCATAATGCAATATTATGATGTTATAGTGCAGTATAGTGATGTCATAATGCAATATTGTGATGTTACAGTGCAATATTGTGATGTCATAATGCAATATTATGTTATAGTGCAGTATAGTGATGTCATAATGCAATATTGTGATGTAACAGTGCAATATTGTGATGTCATAATGCAATATTATGATATTATAGTGCAGTATAGTGATGTCATAATGCAATATTGTGATGTTACAGTGCAATATTATGATGTCATAATGGATCTTTATGGTGTTATAGTGCAGTAAAGTGATGTCATAATGCAATATTGTGATGTTACAGTGCAATATTGTGATGTCATACTGCAATATTATGTTATAGTGCAGTATAGTGATGTCATAATGCAATATTGTGATGTAACAATGCAATATTGTGATGTCATAATGCAATATTATGATGTTATAGTGCAGTATAGTGATGTCATAATGCAATATTATGATGTTATAGTGCAGTATAGTGATGTCATAATGCAATACTGTGATGTTACAGTGCAATATTGTGATGTCATAATGCAATATTATAGTGCAGTATAGTGATGTCATAATGCAATATTGTGATGTTACAGTGCAATATTATGATGTCATAATGCATCTTTATGATGTTATAGTGCAGTATAGTGATGTCATAATGCAATACTGTGATGTTACAGTGCAATATTGTGATGTCATAATGCATCTTTATGATGTTATAGTGCACTATAGTGATGTCATAATGCAATATTGTGATGTAACAGTGCAATATTGTGATGTCATAATGCAATATTATGTTATAGTGCAGTATAGTGATGTCATAATGCAATATTGTGATATTACAGTGCAATATTGTGATGTCATAATGCAATATTATGTTATAGTGCAGTATAGTGATGTCATAATGCAATATTGTGATGTAACAGTGCAATATTGTGATGTCATAATGCAATATTATGATATTATAGTGCAGTATAGTGATGTCATAATGCAATATTGTGATGTAACAATGCAATATTGTGATGTCATAATGCAATATTATGATGTTATAGTGCAGTATAGTGATGTCATAATGCAATATTGTGATGTTACAGTGTAATATTGTGATGTCATAATGCAATATTATGATGTTATAGTGCAGTATAGTGATGTCATAATGCAATATTGTGATGTTACAGTGTAATATTGTGATGTCATAATGCAATATTATGATGTTATAGTGCAGTATAGTGATGTCATAATGCAATACTGTGATGTTACAGTGCAATATTGTGATGTCATAATGCAATATTATGATGTTATAGTGCAGTATAGTGATGTCATAATGCAATAGTGTGATGTTACAGTGCAATGTTGTGATGTCATAATGCAATATTATGATGTTATAGTGCAGCATAGTGATGTCATAATGCAATACTGTGATGTTACAGTGCAATATTGTGATGTCATAATGCAATATTATGATGTTATAGTGCACTATAGTGATGTCATAATGCAATATTGTGATGTAACAGTGCAATATTGTGATGTCATAATGCAATATTATGATGTTATAGTGCAGTATATTGATGTCATAATGCAATACTGTGATGTTGCAGTGCAATATTGTGATGTCATAATGCATCTTTATGATGTTATAGTGCAGTATAGTGATGTCATAATGCAATACTGTGATGTTACAGTGCAATATTGTGATGTCATAATGCAATATTATGATGTTATAGTGCAGTATAGTGATGTCATAATGCAATATTGTGATGTTACAGTGCAATATTATGATGTCATAATGGATCTTTATGGTGTTATAGTGCAGTAAAGTGATGTCATAATGCAATACTGTGATGTTACAGTGCAATATTGTGATGTCATAATGCAATATTATGTTATAGTGCAGTATAGTGATGTCATAATGCAATATTGTGATGTAACAATGCAATATTGTGATGTCATAATGCAATATTATGATGTTATAGTGCAGTATAGTGATGTCATAATGCAATATTGTGATGTTACAGTGCAATATTATGATGTCATAATGGATCTTTATGATGTTATAGTGCAGTATAGTGATGTCATAATGCAATACTGTGATGTTACAGTGCAATATTGTGATGTCATAATGCATCTTTATGATGTTATAGTGCACTATAGTGATGTCATAATGCAATATTGTGATGTAACAGTGCAATATTGTGATGTCATAATGCAATATTATGTTATAGTGCAGTATAGTGATGTCATAATGCAATACTGTGATGTTGCAGTGCAATATTGTGATGTCATAATGCATCTTTATGATGTTATAGTGCACTATAGTGATGTCATAATGCAATATTGTGATGTTACAGTGCAATATTGTGATGTCATAATGCAATATTATGATGTTATAGTGCAGTATAGTGATGTCATAATGCAATATTGTGATGTTACAGTGCAATATTGTGATGTCATAATGCAATATTTTGTTATAGTGCAATATAGTGATGTCATAATGCAATATTGTGATGTTACAGTGCAATATTGTGATGTCATAATGCAATATTATGTTATAGTGCAGTATAGTGATGTCATAATGCAATATTGTGATGTAACAGTGCAATATTGTGATGTCATAATGCAATATTATGATATTATAGTGCAGTATAGTGATGTCATAATGCAATATTGTGATGTTACAGTGCAATATTATGATGTCATAATGGATCTTTATGGTGTTATAGTGCAGTAAAGTGATGTCATAATGCAATACTGTGATGTTACAGTGCAATATTGTGATGTCATAATGCAATATTATGTTATAGTGCAGTATAGTGATGTCATAATGCAATATTGTGATGTAACAATGCAATATTGTGATGTCATAATGCAATATTATGATGTTATAGTGCAGTATAGTGATGTCATAATGCAATATTATGATGTTATAGTGCAGTATAGTGATGTCATAATGCAATACTGTGATGTTACAGTGCAATATTGTGATGTCATAATGCAATATTATAGTGCAGTATAGTGATGTCATAATGCAATATTGTGATGTTACAGTGCAATATTATGATGTCATAATGCATCTTTATGATGTTATAGTGCAGTATAGTGATGTCATAATGCAATACTGTGATGTTACAGTGCAATATTGTGATGTCATAATGCATCTTTATGATGTTATAGTGCACTATAGTGATGTCATAATGCAATATTGTGATGTAACAGTGCAATATTGTGATGTCATAATGCAATATTATGTTATAGTGCAGTATAGTGATGTCATAATGCAATATTGTGATGTTACAGTGCAATATTGTGATGTCATAATGCAATATTATGTTATAGTGCAGTATAGTGATGTCATAATGCAATATTGTGATGTAACAGTGCAATATTGTGATGTCATAATGCAATATTATGATATTATAGTGCAGTATAGTGATGTCATAATGCAATATTGTGATGTAACAATGCAATATTGTGATGTCATAATGCAATATTATGATGTTATAGTGCAGTATAGTGATGTCATAATGCAATATTGTGATGTTACAGTGTAATATTGTGATGTCATAATGCAATATTATGATGTTATAGTGCAGTATAGTGATGTCATAATGCAATATTGTGATGTTACAGTGTAATATTGTGATGTCAGAATGCAATATTATGATGTTATAGTGCAGTATAGTGATGTCATAATGCAATACTGTGATGTTACAGTGCAATATTGTGATGTCATAATGCAATATTATGATGTTATAGTGCAGTATAGTGATGTCATAATGCAATAGTGTGATGTTACAGTGCAATGTTGTGATGTCATAATGCAATATTATGATGTTATAGTGCAGCATAGTGATGTCATAATGCAATACTGTGATGTTACAGTGCAATATTGTGATGTCATAATGCAATATTATGATGTTATAGTGCACTATAGTGATGTCATAATGCAATATTGTGATGTAACAGTGCAATATTGTGATGTCATAATGCAATATTATGATGTTATAGTGCAGTATATTGATGTCATAATGCAATACTGTGATGTTGCAGTGCAATATTGTGATGTCATAATGCATCTTTATGATGTTATAGTGCAGTATAGTGATGTCATAATGCAATACTGTGATGTTACAGTGCAATATTGTGATGTCATAATGCAATATTATGATGTTATAGTGCAGTATAGTGATGTCATAATGCAATATTGTGATGTTACAGTGCAATATTATGATGTCATAATGGATCTTTATGGTGTTATAGTGCAGTAAAGTGATGTCATAATGCAATACTGTGATGTTACAGTGCAATATTGTGATGTCATAATGCAATATTATGTTATAGTGCAGTATAGTGATGTCATAATGCAATATTGTGATGTAACAATGCAATATTGTGATGTCATAATGCAATATTATGATGTTATAGTGCAGTATAGTGATGTCATAATGCAATATTGTGATGTTACAGTGCAATATTATGATGTCATAATGGATCTTTATGATGTTATAGTGCAGTATAGTGATGTCATAATGCAATACTGTGATGTTACAGTGCAATATTGTGATGTCATAATGCATCTTTATGATGTTATAGTGCACTATAGTGATGTCATAATGCAATATTGTGATGTAACAGTGCAATATTGTGATGTCATAATGCAATATTATGTTATAGTGCAGTATAGTGATGTCATAATGCAATACTGTGATGTTGCAGTGCAATATTGTGATGTCATAATGCATCTTTATGATGTTATAGTGCACTATAGTGATGTCATAATGCAATATTGTGATGTTACAGTGCAATATTGTGATGTCATAATGCAATATTATGATGTTATAGTGCAGTATAGTGATGTCATAATGCAATATTGTGATGTTACAGTGCAATATTGTGATGTCATAATGCAATATTTTGTTATAGTGCAGTATAGTGATGTCATAATGCAATATTGTGATGTTACAGTGCAATATTGTGATGTCATAATGCAATATTATGTTATAGTGCAGTATAGTGATGTCATAATGCAATATTGTGATGTTACAGTGCAATATTATGATGTCATAATGGATCTTTATGGTGTTATAGTGCAGTAAAGTGATGTCATAATGCAATACTGTGATGTTACAGTGCAATATTGTGATGTCATAATGCAATATTATGTTATAGTGCAGTATACTGATGTGATAATGCAATATTGTGATGTAACAATGCAATATTGTGATGTCATAATGCAATATTATGATGTTATAGTGCAGTATAGTGATGTCATAATGCAATATTATGATGTTATAGTGCAGTATAGTGATGTCATAATGCAATACTGTGATGTTACAGTGCAATATTGTGATGTCATAATGCAATATTATAGTGCAGTATAGTGATGTCATAATGCAATATTGTGATGTTACAGTGCAATATTATGATGTCATAATGCATCTTTATGATGTTATAGTGCAGTATAGTGATGTCATAATGCAATACTGTGATGTTACAGTGCAATATTGTGATGTCATAATGCATCTTTATGATGTTATAGTGCACTATAGTGATGTCATAATGCAATATTGTGATGTAACAGTGCAATATTGTGATGTCATAATGCAATATTATGTTATAGTGCAGTATAGTGATGTCATAATGCAATATTGTGATGTTACAGTGCAATATTGTGATGTCATAATGCAATATTATGTTATAGTGCAGTATAGTGATGTCATAATGCAATATTGTGATGTAACAGTGCAATATTGTGATGTCATAATGCAATATTATGATATTATAGTGCAGTATAGTGATGTCATAATGCAATATTGTGATGTAACAATGCAATATTGTGATGTCATAATGCAATATTATGATGTTATAGTGCAGTATAGTGATGTCATAATGCAATATTGTGATGTTACAGTGTAATATTGTGATGTCATAATGCAATATTATGATGTTATAGTGCAGTATAGTGATGTCATAATGCAATATTGTGATGTTACAGTGTAATATTGTGATGTCATAATGCAATATTATGATGTTATAGTGCAGTATAGTGATGTCATAATGCAATATTGTGATGTTACAGTGCAATATTGTGATGTCATAATGCAATATTATGATGTTATAGTGCAGTATAGTGATGTCATAATGCAATAGTGTGATGTTACAGTGCAATATTGTGATGTCATAATGCAATATTATGATGTTATAGTGCAGTATAGTGATGTCATAATGCAATACTGTGATGTTGCAGTGCAATATTGTGATGTCATAATGCATCTTTATGATGTTATAGTGCAGTATAGTGATGTCATAATGCAATACTGTGATGTTACAGTGCAATATTGTGATGTCATAATGCAATATTATGATGTTATAGTGCAGTATAGTGATGTCATAATGCAATATTGTGATGTTACAGTGCAATATTATGATGTCATAATGGATCTTTATGGTGTTATAGTGCAGTAAAGTGATGTCATAATGCAATACTGTGATGTTACAGTGCAATATTGTGATGTCATAATGCAATATTATGTTATAGTGCAGTATAGTGATGTCATAATGCAATATTGTGATGTAACAATGCAATATTGTGATGTCATAATGCAATATTATGATGTTATAGTGCAGTATAGTGATGTCATAATGCAATATTGTGATGTTACAGTGCAATATTATGATGTCATAATGGATCTTTATGATGTTATAGTGCAGTATAGTGATGTCATAATGCAATACTGTGATGTTACAGTGCAATATTGTGATGTCATAATGCATCTTTATGATGTTATAGTGCACTATAGTGATGTCATAATGCAATATTGTGATGTAACAGTGCAATATTGTGATGTCATAATGCAATATTATGTTATAGTGCAGTATAGTGATGTCATAATGCAATACTGTGATGTTGCAGTGCAATATTGTGATGTCATAATGCATCTTTATGATGTTATAGTGCACTATAGTGATGTCATAATGCAATATTGTGATGTTACAGTGCAATATTGTGATGTCATAATGCAATATTATGATGTTATAGTGCAGTATAGTGATGTCATAATGCAATATTGTGATGTTACAGTGCAATATTGTGATGTCATAATGCAATATTTTGTTATAGTGCAGTATAGTGATGTCATAATGCAATATTGTGATGTTACAGTGCAATATTGTGATGTCATAATGCAATATTATGTTATAGTGCAGTATAGTGATGTCATAATGCAATATTGTGATGTAACAGTGCAATATTGTGATGTCATAATGCAATATTATGATATTATAGTGCAGTATAGTGATGTCATAATGCAATATTGTGATGTTACAGTGCAATATTATGATGTCATAATGGATCTTTATGGTGTTATAGTGCAGTAAAGTGATGTCATAATGCAATACTGTGATGTTACAGTGCAATATTGTGATGTCATAATGCAATATTATGTTATAGTGCAGTATACTGATGTGATAATGCAATATTGTGATGTAACAATGCAATATTGTGATGTCATAATGCAATATTATGATGTTATAGTGCAGTATAGTGATGTCATAATGCAATATTATGATGTTATAGTGCAGTATAGTGATGTCATAATGCAATACTGTGATGTTACAGTGCAATATTGTGATGTCATAATGCAATATTATAGTGCAGTATAGTGATGTCATAATGCAATATTGTGATGTTACAGTGCAATATTATGATGTCATAATGCATCTTTATGATGTTATAGTGCAGTATAGTGATGTCATAATGCAATACTGTGATGTTACAGTGCAATATTGTGATGTCATAATGCATCTTTATGATGTTATAGTGCACTATAGTGATGTCATAATGCAATATTGTGATGTAACAGTGCAATATTGTGATGTCATAATGCAATATTATGTTATAGTGCAGTATAGTGATGTCATAATGCAATATTGTGATGTTACAGTGCAATATTGTGATGTCATAATGCAATATTATGTTATAGTGCAGTATAGTGATGTCATAATGCAATATTGTGATGTAACAGTGCAATATTGTGATGTCATAATGCAATATTATGATATTATAGTGCAGTATAGTGATGTCATAATGCAATATTGTGATGTAACAATGCAATATTGTGATGTCATAATGCAATATTATGATGTTATAGTGCAGTATAGTGATGTCATAATGCAATATTGTGATGTTACAGTGTAATATTGTGATGTCATAATGCAATATTATGATGTTATAGTGCAGTATAGTGATGTCATAATGCAATATTGTGATGTTACAGTGTAATATTGTGATGTCATAATGCAATATTATGATGTTATAGTGCAGTATAGTGATGTCATAATGCAATATTGTGATGTTACAGTGCAATATTGTGATGTCATAATGCAATATTATGATGTTATAGTGCAGTATAGTGATGTCATAATGCAATACTGTGATGTTACAGTGCAATATTGTGATGTCATAATGCAATATTATGATGTTATAGTGCAGTATAGTGATGTCATAATGCAATACTGTGATGTTACAGTGCAATATTGTGATGTCATAATGCAATATTATGATGTTATAGTGCAGTATAGTGATGTCATAATGCAATACTGTGATGTTACAGTGCAATATTGTGATGTCATAATGCAATATTATGATGTTATAGTGCAGTATAGTGATGTCATAATGCAATACTGTGATGTTACAGTGCAATATTGTGATGTCATAATGCAATATTATGATGTTATAGTGCAGTATAGTGATGTCATAATGCAATACTGTGATGTTACAGTGCAATATTGTGATGTCATAATGCAATATTATGATGTTATAGTGCACTATAGTGATGTCATAATGCAATACTTTGATGTTACAGTGCAGTATTGTGATGTCATAATGCAATATTATGATGTTATAGTGCAGTATAGTGATGTCATAATGCAATACTGTGATGTTACAGTGCAATATTGTGATGTCATAATGCAATATTATGATGTTATAGTGCAGTATAGTGATGTCATAATGCAATACTGTGATGTTACAGTGCAATATTGTGATGTCATAATGCAATATTATGATGTTATAGTGCAGTATAGTGATGTCATAATGCAATACTGTGATGTTACAGTGCAATATTGTGATGTCATAATGCAATATTATGATGTTATAGTGCAGTATAGTGATGTCATAATGCAATACTGTGATGTAACAGTGCAATATTGTGATGTCATAATGCAATATTATGATGTTATAGTGCAGTATAGTTATGTCATAATGCAATACTGTGATGTTACAGTGCAATATTGTGATGTCATAATGCAATATTATGATGTTATAGTGCAGTATAGTGATGTCATAATGCAATATTTTGATGTTACAGTGCAATATTATGATGTAATAATGCAATATTATGTTATAGTGTAGTATAGTGATGTCATAATGCAATATTGTGATGTTACAGTGCAATATTGTGATGCAATAATGCAATATTATGATGTTATGGTGCAGTATAGTGATGTCATAATGCAATACTGTGAGGTTACAGTGCAATATTTTGATGTCATAATGCAATATTATGATGTTATAGTGCAGTATAGTGATGTCATAATGCAATATTGTGATGTTACAGTGCAATATTATGATGTAATAATGCAATATTATGTTATAGTGTAGTATAGTGATGTCATAATGCAATATTGTGATGTTACAGTGCAATATTGTGATGCAATAATGCAATATTATGATGTTATAGTGCAGTATAGTGATGTCATAATGCAATATTGTGATGTAACAGTGCAATATTGTGATGTCATAATGCAATATTATGATGTTATAGTGCAGTATAGTGATGTCATAATGCAATTTTGTGATGTTACAGTGCAATATTGTGATGTCATAATGCAATATTATGATGTTATAGTGCAGTATAGTGATGTCATAATGCAATATTGTGATGTTACAGTGCAATATTGTGATATCAGAATGCATCTTTATGATGTTATAGTGCAGTATAGTGATATCATAATGCAATATTGTGATGTAACAGTGCAATATTGTGATGTCATAATGCAATATTATGTTATAGTGCAGAATAGTGATGTCATAATGCAATATTATGATGTTATAGTGCAGTATAGTGATGTCATAATGCAAAACTGTGATGTTACAGTGCAATATTGTGATGTCATAATGCAATATTATGATGTTATAGTGCAGTATAGTGATGTCATAATGCAATACTGTGATGTTACAGTGCAATATTGTGATGTCATAATGCAATATTATGATGTTATAGTGCAGTATAGTGATGTCATAATGCAATACTGTGATGTTACAGTGCAATATTGTGATGTCATAATGCAATATTATGTTATAGTGCAGTATAGTGATGTCATAATGCAATACTGTGATGTTACAGTGCATTATTGTGATGTCATAATGCAATATTATGTTATAGTGCAGTATAGTGATGTCATAATGCAATATTGTGATGTAACAGTGCAATATTGTGATGTCATAATGCAATTTTGTGGTGTTACAGTGCAATATTGTGATGTCATAATGCAATATTATGATGTTATAGTGCAGTATAGTGATGTCATAATGCAATATTGTGATGTTACAGTGCAATATTGTGATATCAGAATGCATCTTTATGATGTTATAGTGCAGTATAGTGATGAAATAATGCAATATTGTGATGTAACAGTGCAATATTGTGATGTCATAATGCAATATTATGTTATAGTGCAGTATAGTGATGTCATAATGCAATATTATGATGTTATAGTGCAGTATAGTGATGTCATAATGCAAAACTGTGATGTTACAGTGCAATATTGTGGTGTCATAATGCAATATTATGTTATAGTGCAGTATAGTGATGTCATACTGAAATATTGTGATGTTACAGTGCAATATTGTGATGCAATAATGCAATATTATGATGTTATAGTGCAGTATAGTGATGTCATAATGCAATACTGTGATGTTACAGTGCAATATTGTTATGTCATAATGCAATATTATGATGTTATAGTGCAGTATAGTGATGTCATAATGCAATACTGTGATGTTACAGTGCAATATTGTGATGTCATAATGCAATATTATGATGTTATAGTGCAGTATAGTGATGTCATAATGCAATACTGTGATGTTACAGTGCAATATTGTGATGTCATAATGCAATATTATGATGTTATAGTGCAGTATAGTGATGTCATAATGCAATATTGTGATGTTACAGTGCAATATTATGATGTCATAATGGATCTTTATGGTGTTATAGTGCAGTAAAGTGATGTCATAATGCAATACTGTGATGTTACAGTGCAATATTGTGATGTCATAATGCAATATTATGTTATAGTGCAGTATAGTGATGTCATAATGCAATATTGTGATGTAACAATGCAATATTGTGATGTCATAATGCAATATTATGATGTTATAGTGCAGTATAGTGATGTCATAATGCAATATTGTGATGTTACAGTGCAATATTATGATGTCATAATGGATCTTTATGATCTTATAGTGCAGTATAGTGATGTCATAATGCAATACTGTGATGTTACAGTGCAATATTGTGATGTCATAATGCATCTTTATGATGTTATAGTGCACTATAGTGATGTCATAATGCAATATTGTGATGTAACAGTGCAATATTGTGATGTCATAATGCAATATTATGTTATAGTGCAGTATAGTGATGTCATAATGCAATACTGTGATGTTGCAGTGCAATATTGTGATGTCATAATGCATCTTTATGATGTTATAGTGCACTATAGTGATGTCATAATGCAATATTGTGATGTTACAGTGCAATATTGTGATGTCATAATGCAATATTATGATGTTATAGTGCAGTATAGTGATGTCATAATGCAATATTGTGATGTTACAGTGCAATATTGTGATGTCATAATGCAATATTTTGTTATAGTGCAATATAGTGATGTCATAATGCAATATTGTGATGTTACAGTGCAATATTGTGATGTCATAATGCAATATTATGTTACAGTGCAGTATAGTGATGTCATAATGCAATATTGTGATGTAACAGTGCAATATTGTGATGTCATAATGCAATATTATGATATTATAGTGCAGTATAGTGATGTCATAATGCAATATTGTGATGTTACAGTGCAATATTATGATGTCATAATGGATCTTTATGGTGTTATAGTGCAGTAAAGTGATGTCATAATGCAATACTGTGATGTTACAGTGCAATATTGTGATGTCATAATGCAATATTATGTTATAGTGCAGTATAGTGATGTCATAATGCAATATTGTGATGTAACAATGCAATATTGTGATGTCATAATGCAATATTATGATGTTATAGTGCAGTATAGTGATGTCATAATGCAATATTATGATGTTATAGTGCAGTATAGTGATATCATAATGCAATACTGTGATGTTACAGTGCAATATTGTGATGTCATAATGCAATATTATAGTGCAGTATAGTGATGTCATAATGCAATATTGTGGTGTTACAGTGCAATATTATGATGTCATAATGCATCTTTATGATGTTATAGTGCAGTATAGTGATGTCATAATGCAATACTGTGATGTTACAGTGCAATATTGTGATGTCATAATGCATCTTTATGATGTTATAGTGCACTATAGTGATGTCATAATGCAATATTGTGATGTAACATTGCAATATTGTGATGTCATAATGCAATATTATGTTATAGTGCAGTATAGTGATGTCATAATGCAATATTGTGATGTTACAGTGCAATATTGTGATGTCATAATGCAATATTATGTTATAGTGCAGTATAGTGATGTCATAATGCAATATTGTGATGTAACAGTGCAATATTGTGATGTCATAATGCAATATTATGATATTATAGTGCAGTATAGTGATGTCATAATGCAATATTGTGATGTAACAATGCAATATTGTGATGTCATAATGCAATATTATGATGTTATAGTGCAGTATAGTGATGTCATAATGCAATATTGTGATGTTACAGTGTAATATTGTGATGTCATAATGCAATATTATGATGTTATAGTGCAGTATAGTGATGTCATAATGCAATATTGTGATGTTACAGTGTAATATTGTGATGTCAGAATGCAATATTATGATGTTATAGTGCAGTATAGTGATGTCATAATGCAATACTGTGATGTTACAGTGCAATATTGTGATGTCATAATGCAATATTATGATGTTATAGTGCAGTATAGTGATGTCATAATGCAATAGTGTGATGTTACAGTGCAATGTTGTGATGTCATAATGCAATATTATGATGTTATAGTGCAGCATAGTGATGTCATAATGCAATACTGTGATGTTACAGTGCAATATTGTGATGTCATAATGCAATATTATGATGTTATAGTGCACTATAGTGATGTCATAATGCAATATTGTGATGTAACAGTGCAATATTGTGATGTCATAATGCAATATTATGATATTATAGTGCAGTATAGTGATGTCATAATGCAATATTGTGATGTTACAGTGCAATATTATGATGTCATAATGGATCTTTATGGTGTTATAGTGCAGTAAAGTGATGTCATAATGCAATACTGTGATGTTACAGTGCAATATTGTGATGTCATAATGCAATATTATGTTATAGTGCAGTATAGTGATGTCATAATGCAATATTGTGATGTAACAATGCAATATTGTGATGTCATAATGCAATATTATGATGTTATAGTGCAGTATAGTGATGTCATAATGCAATATTATGATGTTATAGTGCAGTATAGTGATGTCATAATGCAATACTGTGATGTTACAGTGCAATATTGTGATGTCATAATGCAATATTATAGTGCAGTATAGTGATGTCATAATGCAATATTGTGATGTTACAGTGAAATATTATGATGTCATAATGCATCTTTATGATGTTATAGTGCAGTATAGTGATGTCATAATGCAATACTGTGATGTTACAGTGCAATATTGTGATGTCATAATGCATCTTTATGATGTTATAGTGCACTATAGTGATGTCATAATGCAATATTGTGATGTAACAGTGCAATATTGTGATGTCATAATGCAATATTATGTTATAGTGCAGTATAGTGATGTCATAATGCAATATTGTGATGTTACAGTGCAATATTGTGATGTCATAATGCAATATTATGTTATAGTGCAGTATAGTGATGTCATAATGCAATATTGTGATGTAACAGTGCAATATTGTGATGTCATAATGCAATATTATGATATTATAGTGCAGTATAGTGATGTCATAATGCAATATTGTGATGTAACAATGCAATATTGTGATGTCATAATGCAATATTATGATGTTATAGTGCAGTATAGTGATGTCATAATGCAATATTGTGATGTTACAGTGTAATATTGTGATGTCATAATGCAATATTATGATGTTATAGTGCAGTATAGTGATGTCATAATGCAATATTGTGATGTTACAGTGTAATATTGTGATGTCAGAATGCAATATTATGATGTTATAGTGCAGTATAGTGATGTCATAATGCAATACTGTGATGTTACAGTGCAATATTGTGATGTCATAATGCAATATTATGATGTTATAGTGCAGTATAGTGATGTCATAATGCAATAGTGTGATGTTACAGTGCAATGTTGTGATGTCATAATGCAATATTATGATGTTATAGTGCAGCATAGTGATGTCATAATGCAATACTGTGATGTTACAGTGCAATATTGTGATGTCATAATGCAATATTATGATGTTATAGTGCACTATAGTGATGTCATAATGCAATATTGTGATGTAACAGTGCAATATTGTGATGTCATAATGCAATATTATGATGTTATAGTGCAGTATATTGATGTCATAATGCAATACTGTGATGTTGCAGTGCAATATTGTGATGTCATAATGCATCTTTATGATGTTATAGTGCAGTATAGTGATGTCATAATGCAATACTGTGATGTTACAGTGCAATATTGTGATGTCATAATGCAATATTATGATGTTATAGTGCAGTATAGTGATGTCATAATGCAATATTGTGATGTTACAGTGCAATATTATGATGTCATAATGGATCTTTATGGTGTTATAGTGCAGTAAAGTGATGTCATAATGCAATACTGTGATGTTACAGTGCAATATTGTGATGTCATAATGCAATATTATGTTATAGTGCAGTATAGTGATGTCATAATGCAATATTGTGATGTAACAATGCAATATTGTGATGTCATAATGCAATATTATGATGTTATAGTGCAGTATAGTGATGTCATAATGGATCTTTATGATGTTATAGTGCAGTATAGTGATGTCATAATGCAATACTGTGATGTTACAGTGCAATATTGTGATGTCATAATGCATCTTTATGATGTTATAGTGCACTATAGTGATGTCATAATGCAATATTGTGATGTAACAGTGCAATATTGTGATGTCATAATGCAATATTATGTTATAGTGCAGTATAGTGATGTCATAATGCAATATTGTGATGTTACAGTGCAATATTGTGATGTCATAATGCAATATTATGTTATAGTGCAGTATAGTGATGTCATAATGCAATATTGTGATGTAACAGTGCAATATTGTGATGTCATAATGCAATATTATGATATTATAGTGCAGTATAGTGATGTCATAATGCAATATTGTGATGTAACAATGCAATATTGTGATGTCATAATGCAATATTATGATGTTATAGTGCAGTATAGTGATGTCATAATGCAATATTGTGATGTTACAGTGTAATATTGTGATGTCATAATGCAATATTATGATGTTATAGTGCAGTATAGTGATGTCATAATGCAATATTGTGATGTTACAGTGTAATATTGTGATGTCAGAATGCAATATTATGATGTTATAGTGCAGTATAGTGATGTCATAATGCAATACTGTGATGTTACAGTGCAATATTGTGATGTCATAATGCAATATTATGATGTTATAGTGCAGTATAGTGATGTCATAATGCAATAGTGTGATGTTACAGTGCAATGTTGTGATGTCATAATGCAATATTATGATGTTATAGTGCAGCATAGTGATGTCATAATGCAATACTGTGATGTTACAGTGCAATATTGTGATGTCATAATGCAATATTATGATGTTATAGTGCACTATAGTGATGTCATAATGCAATATTGTGATGTAACAGTGCAATATTGTGATGTCATAATGCAATATTATGATGTTATAGTGCAGTATATTGATGTCATAATGCAATACTGTGATGTTGCAGTGCAATATTGTGATGTCATAATGCATCTTTATGATGTTATAGTGCAGTATAGTGATGTCATAATGCAATACTGTGATGTTACAGTGCAATATTGTGATGTCATAATGCAATATTATGATGTTATAGTGCAGTATAGTGATGTCATAATGCAATATTGTGATGTTACAGTGCAATATTATGATGTCATAATGGATCTTTATGGTGTTATAGTGCAGTAAAGTGATGTCATAATGCAATACTGTGATGTTACAGTGCAATATTGTGATGTCATAATGCAATATTATGTTATAGTGCAGTATAGTGATGTCATAATGCAATATTGTGATGTAACAATGCAATATTGTGATGTCATAATGCAATATTATGATGTTATAGTGCAGTATAGTGATGTCATAATGCAATATTGTGATGTTACAGTGCAATATTATGATGTCATAATGGATCTTTATGATGTTATAGTGCAGTATAGTGATGTCATAATGCAATACTGTGATGTTACAGTGCAATATTGTGATGTCATAATGCATCTTTATGATGTTATAGTGCACTATAGTGATGTCATAATGCAATATTGTGATGTAACAGTGCAATATTGTGATGTCATAATGCAATATTATGTTATAGTGCAGTATAGTGATGTCATAATGCAATACTGTGATGTTGCAGTGCAATATTGTGATGTCATAATGCATCTTTATGATGTTATAGTGCACTATAGTGATGTCATAATGCAATATTGTGATGTTACAGTGCAATATTGTGATGTCATAATGCAATATTATGATGTTATAGTGCAGTATAGTGATGTCATAATGCAATATTGTGATGTTACAGTGCAATATTGTGATGTCATAATGCAATATTTTGTTATAGTGCAGTATAGTGATGTCATAATGCAATATTGTGATGTTACAGTGCAATATTGTGATGTCATAATGCAATATTATGTTATAGTGCAGTATAGTGATGTCATAATGCAATATTGTGATGTAACAGTGCAATATTGTGATGTCATAATGCAATATTATGATATTATAGTGCAGTATAGTGATGTCATAATGCAATATTGTGATGTTACAGTGCAATATTATGATGTCATAATGGATCTTTATGGTGTTATAGTGCAGTAAAGTGATGTCATAATGCAATACTGTGATGTTACAGTGCAATATTGTGATGTCATAATGCAATATTATGTTATAGTGCAGTATACTGATGTGATAATGCAATATTGTGATGTAACAATGCAATATTGTGATGTCATAATGCAATATTATGATGTTATAGTGCAGTATAGTGATGTCATAATGCAATATTATGATGTTATAGTGCAGTATAGTGATGTCATAATGCAATACTGTGATGTTACAGTGCAATATTGTGATGTCATAATGCAATATTATAGTGCAGTATAGTGATGTCATAATGCAATATTGTGATGTTACAGTGCAATATTATGATGTCATAATGCATCTTTATGATGTTATAGTGCAGTATAGTGATGTCATAATGCAATACTGTGATGTTACAGTGCAATATTGTGATGTCATAATGCATCTTTATGATGTTATAGTGCACTATAGTGATGTCATAATGCAATATTGTGATGTAACAGTGCAATATTGTGATGTCATAATGCAATATTATGTTATAGTGCAGTATAGTGATGTCATAATGCAATATTGTGATGTTACAGTGCAATATTGTGATGTCATAATGCAATATTATGTTATAGTGCAGTATAGTGATGTCATAATGCAATATTGTGATGTAACAGTGCAATATTGTGATGTCATAATGCAATATTATGATATTATAGTGCAGTATAGTGATGTCATAATGCAATATTGTGATGTAACAATGCAATATTGTGATGTCATAATGCAATATTATGATGTTATAGTGCAGTATAGTGATGTCATAATGCAATATTGTGATGTTACAGTGTAATATTGTGATGTCATAATGCAATATTATGATGTTATAGTGCAGTATAGTGATGTCATAATGCAATATTGTGATGTTACAGTGTAATATTGTGATGTCATAATGCAATATTATGATGTTATAGTGCAGTATAGTGATGTCATAATGCAATACTGTGATGTTACAGTGCAATATTGTGATGTCATAATGCAATATTATGATGTTATAGTGCAGTATAGTGATGTCATAATGCAATAGTGTGATGTTACAGTGCAATGTTGTGATGTCATAATGCAATATTATGATGTTATAGTGCAGCATAGTGATGTCATAATGCAATACTGTGATGTTACAGTGCAATATTGTGATGTCATAATGCAATATTATGATGTTATAGTGCACTATAGTGATGTCATAATGCAATATTGTGATGTAACAGTGCAATATTGTGATGTCATAATGCAATATTATGATGTTATAGTGCAGTATATTGATGTCATAATGCAATACTGTGATGTTGCAGTGCAATATTGTGATGTCATAATGCATCTTTATGATGTTATAGTGCAGTATAGTGATGTCATAATGCAATACTGTGATGTTACAGTGCAATATTGTGATGTCATAATGCAATATTATGATGTTATAGTGCAGTATAGTGATGTCATAATGCAATATTGTGATGTTACAGTGCAATATTATGATGTCATAATGGATCTTTATGGTGTTATAGTGCAGTAAAGTGATGTCATAATGCAATACTGTGATGTTACAGTGCAATATTGTGATGTCATAATGCAATATTATGTTATAGGGCAGTATAGTGATGTAATAATGCAATATTGTGATGTAACAATGCAATATTGTGATGTCATAATGCAATATTATGATGTTATAGTGCAGTATAGTGATGTCATAATGCAATATTGTGATGTTACAGTGCAATATTATGATGTCATAATGGATCTTTATGATGTTATAGTGCAGTATAGTGATGTCATAATGCAATACTGTGATGTTACAGTGCAATATTGTGATGTCATAATGCATCTTTATAATGTTATAGTGCACTATAGTGATGTCATAATGCAATATTGTGATGTAACAGTGCAATATTGTGATGTCATAATGCAATATTATGTTATAGTGCAGTATAGTGATGTCATAATGCAATACTGTGATGTTGCAGTGCAATATTGTGATGTCAAAATGCATCTTTATGATGTTATAGTGCACTATAGTGATGTCATAATGCAATATTGTGATGTTACAGTGCAATATTGTGATGTCATAATGCAATATTATGATGTTATAGTGCAGTATAGTGATGTCATAATGCAATATTGTGATGTTACAGTGCAATATTGTGATGTCATAATGCAATATTTTGTTATAGTGCAATATAGTGATGTCATAATGCAATATTGTGATGTTACAGTGCAATATTGTGATGTCATAATGCAATATTATGTTATAGTGCAGTATAGTGATGTCATAATGCAATATTGTGATGTAACAGTGCAATATTGTGATGTCATAATGCAATATTATGATATTATAGTGCAGTATAGTGATGTCATAATGCAATATTGTGATGTTACAGTGCAATATTATGATGTCATAATGGATCTTTATGGTGTTATAGTGCAGTAAAGTGATGTCATAATGCAATACTGTGATGTTACAGTGCAATATTGTGATGTCATAATGCAATATTATGTTATAGTGCAGTATAGTGATGTCATAATGCAATATTGTGATGTAACAATGCAATATTGTGATGTCATAATGCAATATTATGATGTTATAGTGCAGTATAGTGATGTCATAATGCAATATTATGATGTTATAGTGCAGTATAGTGATGTCATAATGCAATACTGTGATGTTACAGTGCAATATTGTGATGTCATAATGCAATATTATAGTGCAGTATAGTGATGTCATAATGCAATATTGTGATGTTACAGTGCAATATTATGATGTCATAATGCATCTTTATGATGTTATAGTGCAGTATAGTGATGTCATAATGCAATACTGTGATGTTACAGTGCAATATTGTGATGTCATAATGCATCTTTATGATGTTATAGTGCACTATAGTGATGTCATAATGCAATATTGTGATGTAACAGTGCAATATTGTGATGTCATAATGCAATATTATGTTATAGTGCAGTATAGTGATGTCATAATGCAATATTGTGATGTTACAGTGCAATATTGTGATGTCATAATGCAATATTATGTTATAGTGCAGTATAGTGATGTCATAATGCAATATTGTGATGTAACAGTGCAATATTGTGATGTCATAATGCAATATTATGATATTATAGTGCAGTATAGTGATGTCATAATGCAATATTGTGATGTAACAATGCAATATTGTGATGTCATAATGCAATATTATGATGTTATAGTGCAGTATAGTGATGTCATAATGCAATATTGTGATGTTACAGTGTAATATTGTGATGTCATAATGCAATATTATGATGTTATAGTGCAGTATAGTGATGTCATAATGCAATATTGTGATGTTACAGTGTAATATTGTGATGTCATAATGCAATATTATGATGTTATAGTGCAGTATAGTGATGTCATAATGCAATACTGTGATGTTACAGTGCAATATTGTGATGTCATAATGCAATATTATGATGTTATAGTGCAGTATAGTGATGTCATAATGCAATAGTGTGATGTTACAGTGCAATGTTGTGATGTCATAATGCAATATTATGATGTTATAGTGCAGCATAGTGATGTCATAATGCAATACTGTGATGTTACAGTGCAATATTGTGATGTCATAATGCAATATTATGATGTTATAGTGCACTATAGTGATGTCATAATGCAATATTGTGATGTAACAGTGCAATATTGTGATGTCATAATGCAATATTATGATGTTATAGTGCAGTATATTGATGTCATAATGCAATACTGTGATGTTGCAGTGCAATATTGTGATGTCATAATGCATCTTTATGATGTTATAGTGCAGTATAGTGATGTCATAATGCAATACTGTGATGTTACAGTGCAATATTGTGATGTCATAATGCAATATTATGATGTTATAGTGCAGTATAGTGATGTCATAATGCAATATTGTGATGTTACAGTGCAATATTATGATGTCATAATGGATCTTTATGGTGTTATAGTGCAGTAAAGTGATGTCATAATGCAATACTGTGATGTTACAGTGCAATATTGTGATGTCATAATGCAATATTATGTTATAGTGCAGTATAGTGATGTCATAATGCAATATTGTGATGTAACAATGCAATATTGTGATGTCATAATGCAATATTATGATGTTATAGTGCAGTATAGTGATGTCATAATGCAATATTGTGATGTTACAGTGCAATATTATGATGTCATAATGGATCTTTATGATGTTATAGTGCAGTATAGTGATGTCATAATGCAATACTGTGATGTTACAGTGCAATATTGTGATGTCATAATGCATCTTTATGATGTTATAGTGCACTATAGTGATGTCATAATGCAATATTGTGATGTAACAGTGCAATATTGTGATGTCATAATGCAATATTATGTTATAGTGCAGTATAGTGATGTCATAATGCAATACTGTGATGTTGCAGTGCAATATTGTGATGTCATAATGCATCTTTATGATGTTATAGTGCACTATAGTGATGTCATAATGCAATATTGTGATGTTACAGTGCAATATTGTGATGTCATAATGCAATATTATGATGTTATAGTGCAGTATAGTGATGTCATAATGCAATATTGTGATGTTACAGTGCAATATTGTGATGTCATAATGCAATATTTTGTTATAGTGCAGTATAGTGATGTCATAATGCAATATTGTGATGTTACAGTGCAATATTGTGATGTCATAATGCAATATTATGTTATAGTGCAGTATAGTGATGTCATAATGCAATATTGTGATGTTACAGTGCAATATTGTGATGTCATAATGCAATATTATGTTATAGTGCAGTATAGTGATGTCATAATGCAATATTGTGATGTAACAGTGCAATATTGTGATGTCATAATGCAATATTATGATATTATAGTGCAGTATAGTGATGTCATAATGCAATATTGTGATGTTACAGTGCAATATTATGATGTCATAATGGATCTTTATGGTGTTATAGTGCAGTAAAGTGATGTCATAATGCAATACTGTGATGTTACAGTGCAATATTGTGATGTCATAATGCAATATTATGTTATAGTGCAGTATACTGATGTGATAATGCAATATTGTGATGTAACAATGCAATATTGTGATGTCATAATGCAATATTATGATGTTATAGTGCAGTATAGTGATGTCATAATGCAATATTATGATGTTATAGTGCAGTATAGTGATGTCATAATGCAATACTGTGATGTTACAGTGCAATATTGTGATGTCATAATGCAATATTATAGTGCAGTATAGTGATGTCATAATGCAATATTGTGATGTTACAGTGCAATATTATGATGTCATAATGCATCTTTATGATGTTATAGTGCAGTATAGTGATGTCATAATGCAATACTGTGATGTTACAGTGCAATATTGTGATGTCATAATGCATCTTTATGATGTTATAGTGCACTATAGTGATGTCATAATGCAATATTGTGATGTAACAGTGCAATATTGTGATGTCATAATGCAATATTATGTTATAGTGCAGTATAGTGATGTCATAATGCAATATTGTGATGTTACAGTGCAATATTGTGATGTCATAATGCAATATTATGTTATAGTGCAGTATAGTGATGTCATAATGCAATATTGTGATGTAACAGTGCAATATTGTGATGTCATAATGCAATATTATGATATTATAGTGCAGTATAGTGATGTCATAATGCAATATTGTGATGTAACAATGCAATATTGTGATGTCATAATGCAATATTATGATGTTATAGTGCAGTATAGTGATGTCATAATGCAATATTGTGATGTTACAGTGTAATATTGTGATGTCATAATGCAATATTATGATGTTATAGTGCAGTATAGTGATGTCATAATGCAATACTGTGATGTTACAGTGCAATATTGTGATGTCATAATGCAATATAATGATGTTATAGTGCAGTATAGTGATGTCATAATGCAATAGTGTGATGTTACAGTGCAATGTTGTGATGTCATAATGCAATATTATGATGTTATAGTGCAGCATAGTGATGTCATAATGCAATACTGTGATGTTACAGTGCAATATTGTGATGTCATAATGCAATATTATGATGTTATAGTGCAGTAAAGTGATGTCATAATGCAATACTGTGATGTTACAGTGCAATATTGTGATGTCATAATGCAATATTATGTTATAGTGCAGTATAGTGATGTCATAATGCAATATTGTGATGTAACAATGCAATATTGTGATGTCATAATGCAATATTATGATGTTATAGTGCAGTATAGTGATGTGATAATGCAATATTGTGATGTTACAGTGCAATATTATGATGTCATAATGGATCTTTATGATGTTATAGTGCAGTATAGTGATGTCATAATGCAATACTGTGATGTTACAGTGCAATATTGTGATGTCATAATGCATCTTTATGATGTTATAGTGCACTATAGTGATGTCATAATGCAATATTGTGATGTTACAGTGCAATATTGTGATGTCATAATGCAATATTATGTTATAGTGCAGTATAGTGATGTCATAATGCAATATTGTGATGTAACAATGCAATATTGTGATGTCATAATGCAATATTATGATGTTATAGTGCAGTATAGTGATGTCATAATGCAATATTGTGATGTTACAGTGCAATATTATGATGTCATAATGGATCTTTATGGTGTTATAGTGCAGTAAAGTGATGTCATAATGCAATACTGTGATGTTACAGTGCAATATTGTGATGTCATAATGCAATATTATGTTATAGTGCAGTATAGTGATGTCATAATGCAATATTGTGATGTAACAATGCAATATTGTGATGTCATAATGCAATATTATGATGTTATAGTGCAGTATAGTGATGTCATAATGCAATATTGTGATGTTACTGTGCAATATTATGATGTCATAATGGATCTTTATGATGTTATAGTGCAGTATAGTGATGTCATAATGCAATACTGTGATGTTACAGTGCAATATTGTGATGTCATAATGCATCTTTATGATGATATAGTGCACTATAGTGATGTCATAATGCAATATTGTGATGTAACAGTGCAATATTGTGATGTCATAATGCAATATTATGTTATAGTGCAGTATAGTGATGTCATAATGCAATACTGTGATGTTGCAGTGCAATATTGTGATGTCATAATGCATCTTTATGATGTTATAGTGCAGTATAGTGATGTCATAATGCAATACTGTGATGTTACAGTGCAATATTGTGATGTCATAATGCCATATTATGATGTTATAGTGCAGTATAGTGATGTCATAATGCAATATTGTGATGTTACAGTGCAATATTGTGATGTCATAATGCATCTTTATGATGTTATAGTGCAGTATAGTGATGTCATAATGCAATACTGTGATGTTACAGTGCAATACTGTGATGTCATAATGGATATTTATGGTGTTATAGTGCAGTATAGTGATGTCATAATGCAATACTGTGATGTTACAGTGCAATATTGTGATGTCATAATGCAATATTATGATGTTATAGTGCAGTATAGTGATGTCATAATGCAATACTGTGATGTTACAGTGCAATATTGTGATGTCATAATGCAATATTATGTTATAGTGCAGTATAGTGATGTCATAATGCAATATTGTGATGTAACAGTGCAATATTGTGATGTCATAATGCAATATTATGATATTATAGTGCAGTATAGTGATGTCATAATAGAATATTGTGATGTTACAGTGCAATATTATGATGTCATAATGGATCTTTATGGTGTTATAGTGCAGTAAAGTGATGTCATAATGCAATACTGTGATGTTACAGTGCAATATTGTGATGTCATAATGCAATATTATGTTATAGTGCAGTATACTGATGTCATAATGCAATATTGTGATGTAACAATGCAATATTGTGATGTCATAATGCAATATTATGATGTTATAGTGCAGTATAGTGATGTCATAATGCAATATTATGATGTTATAGTGCAGTATAGTGATGTCATAATGCAATACTGTGATGTTACAGTGCAATATTGTGATCTCATAATGCAATATTATGTTATAGTGCAGTATAGTGATGTCATAATGCAATACTGTGATGTTGCAGTGCAATATTGTGATGTCATAATGCATCTTTATGATGTTATAGTGCAGTATAGTGATGTCATAATGCAATACTGTGATGTTACAGTGCAATATTGTGATGTCATAATGCCATATTATGATGTTATAGTGCAGTATAGTGATGTCATAATGCAATATTGTGATGTTACAGTGCAATATTGTGATGTCATAATGCATCTTTATGATGTTATAGTGCAGTATAGTGATGTCATAATGCAATACTGTGATGTTACAGTGCAATACTGTGATGTCATAATGGATCTTTATGGTGTTATAGTGCAGTATAGTGATGTCATAATGCAATACTGTGATGTTACAGTGCAATATTGTGATGTCATAATGCAATATTATGATGTTATAGTGCAGTATAGTGATGTCATAATGCAATACTGTGATGTTACAGTGCAATATTGTGATGTCATAATGCAATATTATGTTATAGTGCAGTATAGTGATGTCATAATGCAATATTGTGATGTAACAGTGCAATATTGTGATGTCATAATGCAATATTATGATATTATAGTGCAGTATAGTGATGTCATAATGCAATATTGTGATGTAACAATGCAATATTGTGATGTCATAATGCAATATTATGATGTTATAGTGCAGTATAGTGATGTCATAATGCAATATTGTGATGTTACAGTGTAATATTGTGATGTCATAATGCAATATTATGATGTTATAGTGCAGTATAGTGATGTCATAATGCAATACTGTGATGTTACAGTGCAATATTGTGATGTCATAATGCAATATTATGATGTTATAGTGCAGTATAGTGATGTCATAATGCAATACTGTGATGTTACAGTGCAATATTGTGATGTCATAATGCAATATTATGTTATAGTGCAGTATAGTGATGTCATAATGCAATATTGTGATGTAACAATGCAATAATGTGATGTCATAATGCAATATTATGATGTTATAGTGCAGTATAGTGATGTGATAATGCAATATTGTGATGTTACTGTGCAATATTATGATGTCATAATGGATCTTTATGATGTTATAGTGCAGTATAGTGATGTCATAATGCAATACTGTGATGTTACAGTGCAATATTGTGATGTCATAATGCATCTTTATGATGATATAGTGCACTATAGTGATGTCATAATGCAATATTGTGATGTAACAGTGCAATATTGTGATGTCATAATGCAATATTATGTTATAGTGCAGTATAGTGATGTCATAATGCAATACTGTGATGTTGCAGTGCAATATTGTGATGTCATAATGCATCTTTATGATGTTATAGTGCAGTATAGTGATGTCATAATGCAATACTGTGATGTTACAGTGCAATATTGTGATGTCATAATGCCATATTATGATGTTATAGTGCAGTATAGTGATGTCATAATGCAATATTGTGATGTTACAGTGCAATATTGTGATGTCATAATGCATCTTTATGATGTTATAGTGCAGTATAGTGATGTCATAATGCAATACTGTGATGTTACAGTGCAATACTGTGATGTCATAATGGATCTTTATGGTGTTATAGTGCAGTATAGTGATGTCATAATGCAATACTGTGATGTTACAGTGCAATATTGTGATGTCATAATGCAATATTATGATGTTATAGTGCAGTATAGTGATGTCATAATGCAATATTGTGATGTTACAGTGCAATATTATGATGTCATAATGCATCTTTATGATGTTATAGTGCAGTATAGTGATGTCATAATGCAATACTGTGATGTTACAGTGCAATATTGTGATGTCATAATGCATCTTTATGATGTTATAGTGCACTATAGTGATGTCATAATGCAATATTGTGATGTAACAGTGCAATATTGTGATGTCATAATGCAATATTATGTTATAGTGCAGTATAGTGATGTCATAATGCAATATTGTGATGTTACAGTGCAATATTGTGATGTCATAATGCAATATTATGTTATAGTGCAGTATAGTGATGTCATAATGCAATATTGTGATGTAACAGTGCAATATTGTGATGTCATAATGCAATATTATGATATTATAGTGCAGTATAGTGATGTCATAATGCAATATTGTGATGTAACAATGCAATATTGTGATGTCATAATGCAATATTATGATGTTATAGTGCAGTATAGTGATGTCATAATGCAATATTGTGATGTTACAGTGTAATATTGTGATGTCATAATGCAATATTATGATGTTATAGTGCAGTATAGTGATGTCATAATGCAATACTGTGATGTTACAGTGCAATATTGTGATGTCATAATGCAATATAATGATGTTATAGTGCAGTATAGTGATGTCATAATGCAATAGTGTGATGTTACAGTGCAATGTTGTGATGTCATAATGCAATATTATGATGTTATAGTGCAGCATAGTGATGTCATAATGCAATACTGTGATGTTACAGTGCAATATTGTGATGTCATAATGCAATATTATGATGTTATAGTGCAGTAAAGTGATGTCATAATGCAATACTGTGATGTTACAGTGCAATATTGTGATGTCATAATGCAATATTATGTTATAGTGCAGTATAGTGATGTCATAATGCAATATTGTGATGTAACAATGCAATATTGTGATGTCATAATGCAATATTATGATGTTATAGTGCAGTATAGTGATGTGATAATGCAATATTGTGATGTTACAGTGCAATATTATGATGTCATAATGGATCTTTATGATGTTATAGTGCAGTATAGTGATGTCATAATGCAATACTGTGATGTTACAGTGCAATATTGTGATGTCATAATGCATCTTTATGATGTTATAGTGCACTATAGTGATGTCATAATGCAATATTGTGATGTTACAGTGCAATATTGTGATGTCATAATGCAATATTATGTTATAGTGCAGTATAGTGATGTCATAATGCAATATTGTGATGTAACAATGCAATATTGTGATGTCATAATGCAATATTATGATGTTATAGTGCAGTATAGTGATGTCATAATGCAATATTGTGATGTTACAGTGCAATATTATGATGTCATAATGGATCTTTATGGTGTTATAGTGCAGTAAAGTGATGTCATAATGCAATACTGTGATGTTACAGTGCAATATTGTGATGTCATAATGCAATATTATGTTATAGTGCAGTATAGTGATGTCATAATGCAATATTGTGATGTAACAATGCAATATTGTGATGTCATAATGCAATATTATGATGTTATAGTGCAGTATAGTGATGTCATAATGCAATATTGTGATGTTACTGTGCAATATTATGATGTCATAATGGATCTTTATGATGTTATAGTGCAGTATAGTGATGTCATAATGCAATACTGTGATGTTACAGTGCAATATTGTGATGTCATAATGCATCTTTATGATGATATAGTGCACTATAGTGATGTCATAATGCAATATTGTGATGTAACAGTGCAATATTGTGATGTCATAATGCAATATTATGTTATAGTGCAGTATAGTGATGTCATAATGCAATACTGTGATGTTGCAGTGCAATATTGTGATGTCATAATGCATCTTTATGATGTTATAGTGCAGTATAGTGATGTCATAATGCAATACTGTGATGTTACAGTGCAATATTGTGATGTCATAATGCCATATTATGATGTTATAGTGCAGTATAGTGATGTCATAATGCAATATTGTGATGTTACAGTGCAATATTGTGATGTCATAATGCATCTTTATGATGTTATAGTGCAGTATAGTGATGTCATAATGCAATACTGTGATGTTACAGTGCAATACTGTGATGTCATAATGGATCTTTATGGTGTTATAGTGCAGTATAGTGATGTCATAATGCAATACTGTGATGTTACAGTGCAATATTGTGATGTCATAATGCAATATTATGATGTTATAGTGCAGTATAGTGATGTCATAATGCAATACTGTGATGTTACAGTGCAATATTGTGATGTCATAATGCAATATTATGTTATAGTGCAGTATAGTGATGTCATAATGCAATATTGTGATGTAACAGTGCAATATTGTGATGTCATAATGCAATATTATGATATTATAGTGCAGTATAGTGATGTCATAATAGAATATTGTGATGTTACAGTGCAATATTATGATGTCATAATGGATCTTTATGGTGTTATAGTGCAGTAAAGTGATGTCATAATGCAATACTGTGATGTTACAGTGCAATATTGTGATGTCATAATGCAATATTATGTTATAGTGCAGTATACTGATGTCATAATGCAATATTGTGATGTAACAATGCAATATTGTGATGTCATAATGCAATATTATGATGTTATAGTGCAGTATAGTGATGTCATAATGCAATATTATGATGTTATAGTGCAGTATAGTGATGTCATAATGCAATACTGTGATGTTACAGTGCAATATTGTGATCTCATAATGCAATATTATGTTATAGTGCAGTATAGTGATGTCATAATGCAATACTGTGATGTTGCAGTGCAATATTGTGATGTCATAATGCATCTTTATGATGTTATAGTGCAGTATAGTGATGTCATAATGCAATACTGTGATGTTACAGTGCAATATTGTGATGTCATAATGCCATATTATGATGTTATAGTGCAGTATAGTGATGTCATAATGCAATATTGTGATGTTACAGTGCAATATTGTGATGTCATAATGCATCTTTATGATGTTATAGTGCAGTATAGTGATGTCATAATGCAATACTGTGATGTTACAGTGCAATACTGTGATGTCATAATGGATCTTTATGGTGTTATAGTGCAGTATAGTGATGTCATAATGCAATACTGTGATGTTACAGTGCAATATTGTGATGTCATAATGCAATATTATGATGTTATAGTGCAGTATAGTGATGTCATAATGCAATACTGTGATGTTACAGTGCAATATTGTGATGTCATAATGCAATATTATGTTATAGTGCAGTATAGTGATGTCATAATGCAATATTGTGATGTAACAGTGCAATATTGTGATGTCATAATGCAATATTATGATATTATAGTGCAGTATAGTGATGTCATAATGCAATATTGTGATGTAACAATGCAATATTGTGATGTCATAATGCAATATTATGATGTTATAGTGCAGTATAGTGATGTCATAATGCAATATTGTGATGTTACAGTGTAATATTGTGATGTCATAATGCAATATTATGATGTTATAGTGCAGTATAGTGATGTCATAATGCAATACTGTGATGTTACAGTGCAATATTGTGATGTCATAATGCAATATTATGATGTTATAGTGCAGTAAAGTGATGTCATAATGCAATACTGTGATGTTACAGTGCAATATTGTGATGTCATAATGCAATATTATGTTATAGTGCAGTATAGTGATGTCATAATGCAATATTGTGATGTAACAATGCAATAATGTGATGTCATAATGCAATATTATGATGTTATAGTGCAGTATAGTGATGTGATAATGCAATATTGTGATGTTACTGTGCAATATTATGATGTCATAATGGATCTTTATGATGTTATAGTGCAGTATAGTGATGTCATAATGCAATACTGTGATGTTACAGTGCAATATTGTGATGTCATAATGCATCTTTATGATGATATAGTGCACTATAGTGATGTCATAATGCAATATTGTGATGTAACAGTGCAATATTGTGATGTCATAATGCAATATTATGTTATAGTGCAGTATAGTGATGTCATAATGCAATACTGTGATGTTGCAGTGCAATATTGTGATGTCATAATGCATCTTTATGATGTTATAGTGCAGTATAGTGATGTCATAATGCAATACTGTGATGTTACAGTGCAATATTGTGATGTCATAATGCCATATTATGATGTTATAGTGCAGTATAGTGATGTCATAATGCAATATTGTGATGTTACAGTGCAATATTGTGATGTCATAATGCATCTTTATGATGTTATAGTGCAGTATAGTGATGTCATAATGCAATACTGTGATGTTACAGTGCAATACTGTGATGTCATAATGGATCTTTATGGTGTTATAGTGCAGTATAGTGATGTCATAATGCAATACTGTGATGTTACAGTGCAATATTGTGATGTCATAATGCAATATTATGATGTTATAGTGCAGTATAGTGATGTCATAATGCAATACTGTGATGTTACAGTGCAATATTGTGATGTCATAATGCAATATTATGTTATAGTGCAGTATAGTGATGTCATAATGCAATATTGTGATGTAACAATGCAATATTTAATGTCATAATGCAATATTATGATGTTATAGTGCAGTATAGTGATGTCAAAATGCAATACTGTGATGTTACAGTGCAATATTGTGATGTCATAATGCAATATTATGATGTTATAGTGCAGTATAGTGATGTCATAATGCAATACTGTGATGTTGCAGTGCAATATTGTGATGTCATAATGCATCTTTATGATGTTATAGTGCAGTATAGTGATGTCATAATGCAATACTGTGATGTTACAGTGCAATATTGTGATATCAGAATGCATCTTTATGATGTTATAGTGCACTATAGTGATGTCATAATGCAATATTGTGATGATACAGTGCAATATTGTGATGTCATAATGCAATATTATGTTATAGTGCAGTATAGTGATGTCATAATGCAATATTGTGATGTAACAATGCAATATTGTGACGTCATAATGCAATATTATGATGTTATAGTGCAGTATAGTGATGTCATAATGCAATATTGTGATGTTACAGTGCAATATTGTGATGTCATAATGCAATATTATGATGTTATAGTGCAGTATAGTGATGTCATAATGCAATATTGTGATGTTACAGTGCAATATTATGATGGCATAATGGATCTTTATGGTGTTATAGTGCAGTAAAGTGATGTCATAATGCAATACTGTGATGTTACAGTGCAATATTGTGATGTCATAATGCAATATTATGTTATAGTGCAGTATAGTGATGTCATAATGCAATATTGTGATGTAACAATGCAATATTGTGATGTCATAATGCAATATTATGATGTTATAGTGCAGTATAGTGATGTCATAATGCAATATTGTGATGTTACAGTGCAATATTATGATGTCATAATGGATCTTTATGATGTTATAGTGCAGTATAGTGATGTCATAATGCAATACTGTGATGTTGCAGTGCAATATTGTGATGTCATAATGCATCTTTATGATGTTATAATGCAGTATAGTGATGTCATAATGCAATACTGTGATGTGACAGTGCAATATTGTGATGTCATAATGCAATATTATGATGTTATAGTGCAGTATAGTGATGTCATAATGCAATATTGTGATGTTACAGTGCAATATTGTGATATCAGAATGCATCTTTATGATGTTATAGTGCACTATAGTGATGTCATAATGCAATATTGTGATGTTACAGTGCAATATTGTAATGTCATAATGCAATATTATTTTATAGTGCAGTATAGTGATGTCATAATGCAATATTGTGATGTAACAATGCAATATTGTGATGTCATAATGCAATATTATGATGTTATAGTGCAGTATAGTGATGTCATAATGCAATATTATGATGTTATAGTGCAGTATAGTGATGTCATAATGCAATACTGTGATGTTACAGTGCAATATTGTGATGTCATAATGCAATATTATGTTATAGTGCAGTATAGTGATGTCATAATGCAATATTGTGATGTAACAGTGCAATATTGTGATGTCATAATGCAATATTATGATATTATAGTGCAGTATAGTGATGTCATAATGCAATATTGTGATGTAACAATGCAATATTGTGATGTCATAATGCAATATTATGTTATAGTGCAGTATAGTGATGTCATAATGCAATACTGTGATGTTGCAGTGCAATATTGTGATGTCATAATGCAATATTATGATGTTATAGTGCAGTATAGTGATGTCATAATGCAATACTGTGATGTTACAGTGCAATATTGTGATGTCATAATGCAATATTATGATGTTATAGTGCAGTATAGTGATGTCATAATGCAATATTGTGATGTTACAGTGCAATATTGTGATGTCATAATGCATCTTTATGATGTTATAGTGCAGTATAGTGATGTCATAATGCAATACTGTGATGTTACAGTGCAATACTGTGATGTCATAATGGATCTTTATGGTGTTATAGTGCAGTATAGTGATGTCATAATGCAATACTGTGATGTTACAGTGCAATATTGTGATGTCATAATGCAATATTATGATGTTATAGTGCAGTATAGTGATGTCATAATGCAATACTGTGATGTTACAGTGCAATATTGTGATGTCATAATGCAATATTATGTTATAGTGCAGTATAGTGATGTCATAATGCAATATTGTGATGTAACGATGCAATATTTGATGTCATAATGCAATATTATGATGTTATAGTGCAGTATAGTGATGTCAAAATGCAATACTGTGATGTTACAGTGCAATATTGTGATGTCATAATGCAATATTATGATGTTATAGTGCAGTATAGTGATGTCATAATGCAATACTGTGATGTTGCAGTGCAATATTGTGATGTCATAATGCATCTTTATGATGTTATAGTGCAGTATAGTGATGTCATAATGCAATACTGTGATGTTACAGTGCAATATTGTGATATCAGAATGCATCTTTATGATGTTATAGTGCACTATAGTGATGTCATAATGCAATATTGTGATGTTACAGTGCAATATTGTGATGTCATAATGCAATATTATGTTATAGTGCAGTATAGTGATGTCATAATGCAATATTGTGATGTAACAATGCAATATTGTGACGTCATAATGCAATATTATGATGTTATAGTGCAGTATAGTGATGTCATAATGCAATATTGTGATGTTACAGTGCAATATTGTGATGTCATAATGCAATATTATGATGTTATAGTGCAGTATAGTGATGTCATAATGCAATATTGTGATGTTACAGTGCAATATTATGATGTCATAATGGATCTTTATGGTGTTATAGTGCAGTAAAGTGATGTCATAATGCAATACTGTGATGTTACAGTGCAATATTGTGATGTCATAATGCAATATTATGTTATAGTGCAGTATAGTGATGTCATAATGCAATATTGTGATGTAACAATGCAATATTGTGATGTCATAATGCAATATTATGATGTTATAGTGCAGTATAGTGATGTGATAATGCAATATTGTGATGTTACTGTGCAATATTATGATGTCATAATGGATCTTTATGATGTTATAGTGCAGTATAGTGATGTCATAATGCAATACTGTGATGTTACAGTGCAATATTGTGATGTCATAATGCATCTTTATGATGATATAGTGCAGTATAGTGATGTCATAATGCAATACTGTGATGTGACAGTGCAATATTGTGATGTCATAATGCAATATTATGATGATATAGTGCAGTATAGTGATGTCATAATGCAATATTGTGATGTTACAGTGCAATATTGTGATATCAGAATGCATCTTTATGATGTTATAGTGCACTATAGTGATGTCATAATGCAATATTGTGATGTTACAGTGCAATATTGTGATGTCATAATGCAATATTACGATGTTATAGTGCAGTATAGTGATGTCAAAATGCAATATTGTGATGTTACAGTGCAATATTATGATGTCATAATGGATCTTTATGGTGTTATATTGCAGTATAGTGATGTCATAATGCAATACTGTGATGTTACAGTGCAATATTGTGATGTCATAATGCAATATTATGATGTTATAGTGCAGTATAGTGATGTCATAATGCAATACTGTGATGTTGCAGTGCAATATTGTGATGTCATAATGCAATATTATGTTATAGTGCAGTATAGTGATGTCATAATGCAATATTATGTTATAGTGCAGTATAGTGATGTCATAATGCAATATTATGATGTTATAGTGCAGTATAGTGATGTCATAATGCAATACTGTGATGTTACAGTGCAATATTGTGATGTCATAATGCAATATTATGATGTTATAGTGCAGTATAGTGATGTCATAATGCAATAGTGTGATGTTACAGTGCAATATTGTGATGTCATAATGCAATATTATGATGTTATAGTGCAGCATAGTGATGTCATAATGCAATACTGTGATGTTACAGTGCAATAATGTGATGTCATAATGCAATATTATCATGTTATAGTGCAGTAAAGTGATGTCATAATGCAATACTGTGATGTTACAGTGCAATATTGTGATGTCATAATGTATCTTTATGATGTTATAGTGCAGTAAAGTGATGTCATAATGCAATACTGTGATGTTACAGTGCAATATTGTGATGTCATAATGCAATATTATGATGTTATAGTGCAGTATAGTGATGTCATAATGCAATATTGTGATGTAACAGTGCAATATTGTGATGTCATAATGCAATATTATGATATTATAGTGCAGTATAGTGATGTCATAATAGAATATTGTGATGTTACAGTGCAATATTATGATGTCATAATGGATCTTTATGGTGTTATAGTGCAGTAAAGTGATGTCATAATGCAATACTGTGATGTTACAGTGCAATATTGTGATGTCATAATGCAATATTATGTTATAGTGCAGTATACTGATGTCATAATGCAATATTGTGATGTAACAATGCAATATTGTGATGTCATAATGCAATATTATGATGTTATAGTGCAGTATAGTGATGTCATAATGCAATATTATGATGTTATAGTGCAGTATAGTGATGTCATAATGCAATACTGTGATGTTACAGTGCAATATTGTGATCTCATAATGCAATATTATGTTATAGTGCAGTATAGTGATGTCATAATGCAATACTGTGATGTTGCAGTGCAATATTGTGATGTCATAATGCATCTTTATGATGTTATAGTGCAGTATAGTGATGTCATAATGCAATACTGTGATGTTACAGTGCAATATTGTGATGTCATAATGCCATATTATGATGTTATAGTGCAGTATAGTGATGTCATAATGCAATATTGTGATGTTACAGTGCAATATTGTGATGTCATAATGCATCTTTATGATGTTATAGTGCAGTATAGTGATGTCATAATGCAATACTGTGATGTTACAGTGCAATACTGTGATGTCATAATGGATCTTTATGGTGTTATAGTGCAGTATAGTGATGTCATAATGCAATACTGTGATGTTACAGTGCAATATTGTGATGTCATAATGCAATATTATGATGTTATAGTGCAGTATAGTGATGTCATAATGCAATACTGTGATGTTACAGTGCAATATTGTGATGTCATAATGCAATATTATGTTATAGTGCAGTATAGTGATGTCATAATGCAATATTGTGATGTAACAGTGCAATATTGTGATGTCATAATGCAATATTATGATATTATAGTGCAGTATAGTGATGTCATAATGCAATATTGTGATGTAACAATGCAATATTGTGATGTCATAATGCAATATTATGATGTTATAGTGCAGTATAGTGATGTCATAATGCAATATTGTGATGTTACAGTGTAATATTGTGATGTCATAATGCAATATTATGATGTTATAGTGAAGTATAGTGATGTCATAATGCAATACTGTGATGTTACAGTGCAATATTGTGATGTCATAATGCAATATTATGATGTTATAGTGCAGTAAAGTGATGTCATAATGCAATACTGTGATGTTACAGTGCAATATTGTGATGTCATAATGCAATATTATGTTATAGTGCAGTATAGTGATGTCATAATGCAATATTGTGATGTAACAATGCAATAATGTGATGTCATAATGCAATATTATGATGTTATAGTGCAGTATAGTGATGTGATAATGCAATATTGTGATGTTACTGTGCAATATTATGATGTCATAATGGATCTTTATGATGTTATAGTGCAGTATAGTGATGTCATAATGCAATACTGTGATGTTACAGTGCAATATTGTGATGTCATAATGCATCTTTATGATGATATAGTGCACTATAGTGATGTCATAATGCAATATTGTGATGTAACAGTGCAATATTGTGATGTCATAATGCAATATTATGTTATAGTGCAGTATAGTGATGTCATAATGCAATACTGTGATGTTGCAGTGCAATATTGTGATGTCATAATGCATCTTTATGATGTTATAGTGCAGTATAGTGATGTCATAATGCAATACTGTGATGTTACAGTGCAATATTGTGATGTCATAATGCCATATTATGATGTTATAGTGCAGTATAGTGATGTCATAATGCAATATTGTGATGTTACAGTGCAATATTGTGATGTCATAATGCATCTTTATGATGTTATAGTGCAGTATAGTGATGTCATAATGCAATACTGTGATGTTACAGTGCAATACTGTGATGTCATAATGGATCTTTATGGTGTTATAGTGCAGTATAGTGATGTCATAATGCAATACTGTGATGTTACAGTGCAATATTGTGATGTCATAATGCAATATTATGATGTTATAGTGCAGTATAGTGATGTCATAATGCAATACTGTGATGTTACAGTGCAATATTGTGATGTCATAATGCAATATTATGTTATAGTGCAGTATAGTGATGTCATAATGCAATATTGTGATGTAACAATGCAATATTTAATGTCATAATGCAATATTATGATGTTATAGTGCAGTATAGTGATGTCAAAATGCAATACTGTGATGTTACAGTGCAATATTGTGATGTCATAATGCAATATTATGATGTTATAGTGCAGTATAGTGATGTCATAATGCAATACTGTGATGTTGCAGTGCAATATTGTGATGTCATAATGCATCTTTATGATGTTATAGTGCAGTATAGTGATGTCATAATGCAATACTGTGATGTTACAGTGCAATATTGTGATATCAGAATGCATCTTTATGATGTTATAGTGCACTATAGTGATGTCATAATGCAATATTGTGATGATACAGTGCAATATTGTGATGTCATAATGCAATATTATGTTATAGTGCAGTATAGTGATGTCATAATGCAATATTGTGATGTAACAATGCAATATTGTGACGTCATAATGCAATATTATGATGTTATAGTGCAGTATAGTGATGTCATAATGCAATATTGTGATGTTACAGTGCAATATTGTGATGTCATAATGCAATATTATGATGTTATAGTGCAGTATAGTGATGTCATAATGCAATATTGTGATGTTACAGTGCAATATTATGATGGCATAATGGATCTTTATGGTGTTATAGTGCAGTAAAGTGATGTCATAATGCAATACTGTGATGTTACAGTGCAATATTGTGATGTCATAATGCAATATTATGTTATAGTGCAGTATAGTGATGTCATAATGCAATATTGTGATGTAACAATGCAATATTGTGATGTCATAATGCAATATTATGATGTTATAGTGCAGTATAGTGATGTCATAATGCAATATTGTGATGTTACAGTGCAATATTATGATGTCATAATGGATCTTTATGATGTTATAGTGCAGTATAGTGATGTCATAATGCAATACTGTGATGTTGCAGTGCAATATTGTGATGTCATAATGCATCTTTATGATGTTATAATGCAGTATAGTGATGTCATAATGCAATACTGTGATGTGACAGTGCAATATTGTGATGTCATAATGCAATATTATGATGTTATAGTGCAGTATAGTGATGTCATAATGCAATATTGTGATGTTACAGTGCAATATTGTGATATCAGAATGCATCTTTATGATGTTATAGTGCACTATAGTGATGTCATAATGCAATATTGTGATGTTACAGTGCAATATTGTAATGTCATAATGCAATATTATTTTATAGTGCAGTATAGTGATGTCATAATGCAATATTGTGATGTAACAATGCAATATTGTGATGTCATAATGCAATATTATGATGTTATAGTGCAGTATAGTGATGTCATAATGCAATATTATGATGTTATAGTGCAGTATAGTGATGTCATAATGCAATACTGTGATGTTACAGTGCAATATTGTGATGTCATAATGCAATATTATGTTATAGTGCAGTATAGTGATGTCATAATGCAATATTGTGATGTAACAGTGCAATATTGTGATGTCATAATGCAATATTATGATATTATAGTGCAGTATAGTGATGTCATAATGCAATATTGTGATGTAACAATGCAATATTGTGATGTCATAATGCAATATTATGTTATAGTGCAGTATAGTGATGTCATAATGCAATACTGTGATGTTGCAGTGCAATATTGTGATGTCATAATGCAATATTATGATGTTATAGTGCAGTATAGTGATGTCATAATGCAATACTGTGATGTTACAGTGCAATATTGTGATGTCATAATGCAATATTATGATGTTATAGTGCAGTATAGTGATGTCATAATGCAATATTGTGATGTTACAGTGCAATATTGTGATGTCATAATGCATCTTTATGATGTTATAGTGCAGTATAGTGATGTCATAATGCAATACTGTGATGTTACAGTGCAATACTGTGATGTCATAATGGATCTTTATGGTGTTATAGTGCAGTATAGTGATGTCATAATGCAATACTGTGATGTTACAGTGCAATATTGTGATGTCATAATGCAATATTATGATGTTATAGTGCAGTATAGTGATGTCATAATGCAATACTGTGATGTTACAGTGCAATATTGTGATGTCATAATGCAATATTATGTTATAGTGCAGTATAGTGATGTCATAATGCAATATTGTGATGTAACGATGCAATATTTGATGTCATAATGCAATATTATGATGTTATAGTGCAGTATAGTGATGTCAAAATGCAATACTGTGATGTTACAGTGCAATATTGTGATGTCATAATGCAATATTATGATGTTATAGTGCAGTATAGTGATGTCATAATGCAATACTGTGATGTTGCAGTGCAATATTGTGATGTCATAATGCATCTTTATGATGTTATAGTGCAGTATAGTGATGTCATAATGCAATACTGTGATGTTACAGTGCAATATTGTGATATCAGAATGCATCTTTATGATGTTATAGTGCACTATAGTGATGTCATAATGCAATATTGTGATGTTACAGTGCAATATTGTGATGTCATAATGCAATATTATGTTATAGTGCAGTATAGTGATGTCATAATGCAATATTGTGATGTAACAATGCAATATTGTGACGTCATAATGCAATATTATGATGTTATAGTGCAGTATAGTGATGTCATAATGCAATATTGTGATGTTACAGTGCAATATTGTGATGTCATAATGCAATATTATGATGTTATAGTGCAGTATAGTGATGTCATAATGCAATATTGTGATGTTACAGTGCAATATTATGATGTCATAATGGATCTTTATGGTGTTATAGTGCAGTAAAGTGATGTCATAATGCAATACTGTGATGTTACAGTGCAATATTGTGATGTCATAATGCAATATTATGTTATAGTGCAGTATAGTGATGTCATAATGCAATATTGTGATGTAACAATGCAATATTGTGATGTCATAATGCAATATTATGATGTTATAGTGCAGTATAGTGATGTGATAATGCAATATTGTGATGTTACTGTGCAATATTATGATGTCATAATGGATCTTTATGATGTTATAGTGCAGTATAGTGATGTCATAATGCAATACTGTGATGTTACAGTGCAATATTGTGATGTCATAATGCATCTTTATGATGATATAGTGCAGTATAGTGATGTCATAATGCAATACTGTGATGTGACAGTGCAATATTGTGATGTCATAATGCAATATTATGATGATATAGTGCAGTATAGTGATGTCATAATGCAATATTGTGATGTTACAGTGCAATATTGTGATATCAGAATGCATCTTTATGATGTTATAGTGCACTATAGTGATGTCATAATGCAATATTGTGATGTTACAGTGCAATATTGTGATGTCATAATGCAATATTACGATGTTATAGTGCAGTATAGTGATGTCAAAATGCAATATTGTGATGTTACAGTGCAATATTATGATGTCATAATGGATCTTTATGGTGTTATATTGCAGTATAGTGATGTCATAATGCAATACTGTGATGTTACAGTGCAATATTGTGATGTCATAATGCAATATTATGATGTTATAGTGCAGTATAGTGATGTCATAATGCAATACTGTGATGTTGCAGTGCAATATTGTGATGTCATAATGCAATATTATGTTATAGTGCAGTATAGTGATGTCATAATGCAATATTATGTTATAGTGCAGTATAGTGATGTCATAATGCAATATTATGATGTTATAGTGCAGTATAGTGATGTCATAATGCAATACTGTGATGTTACAGTGCAATATTGTGATGTCATAATGCAATATTATGATGTTATAGTGCAGTATAGTGATGTCATAATGCAATAGTGTGATGTTACAGTGCAATATTGTGATGTCATAATGCAATATTATGATGTTATAGTGCAGCATAGTGATGTCATAATGCAATACTGTGATGTTACAGTGCAATAATGTGATGTCATAATGCAATATTATCATGTTATAGTGCAGTAAAGTGATGTCATAATGCAATACTGTGATGTTACAGTGCAATATTGTGATGTCATAATGTATCTTTATGATGTTATAGTGCAGTAAAGTGATGTCATAATGCAATACTGTGATGTTACAGTGCAATATTGTGATGTCATAATGCAATATTATGATGTTATAGTGCAGTATAGTGATGTCATAATGCAATATTGTGATGTTACAGTGCAATATTGTGATGTCATAATGCAATATTATGTTATAGTGCAGTATAGTGATGTCATAATGCAATATTGTGATGTAACAATGCAATATTGTGATGTCATAATGCAATATTATTATGTTATAGTGCAGTATAGTGATGTCATAATGCAATATTGTGATGTTACAGTGCAATATTGTGATGTCATAATGCAATATTATGATGTTATAGTGCAGTATAGTGATGTCATAATGCAATATTGTGATGTTACAGTGCAATATTGTGATGTCATAATGCAATATTATGATGTTATAGTGCAGTGTAGTGATGTCATAATGCAATACTGTGATGTTACAGTGCAATATTGTGATGTCATAATGCAATATTATGTTATAGTGCAGTATAGTGATGTCATAATGCAATATTGTGATGTAACAATGCAATATTGTGATGTCATAATGCAATATTATGATGTTATAGTGCAGGATAGTGATGTCATAATGCAATATTGTGATGTTACAGTGCAATATTATGATGTCATAATGGATCTTTATGATGTTATAGTGCAGTATAGTGATGTCATAATGCAATACTGTGATGTTACAGTGCAATATTGTGATGTCATAATGCATCTTTATGATGTTATAGTGCACTATAGTGATGTCATAATGCAATATTGTGATGTAACAGTGCAATATTGTGATGTCATAATGCAATATTATGTTATAGTGCAGTATAGTGATGTCATAATGCAATACTGTGATGTTGCAGTGCAATATTGTGATGTCATAATGCATCTTTATGATGTTATAATGCAGTATAGTGATGTCATAATGCAATACTGTGATGTGACAGTGCAATATTGTGATGTCATAATGCATCTTTATGATGTTATAGTGCAGTATAGTGATGTCATAATGCAATAGTGTGATGTTACAGTGCAATATTGTGATACCAGAATGCATCTTTATGATGTTATAGTGCACTATAGTGATGTCATAATGCAATATTGTGATGTTACAGTGCAATATTGTGATGTCATAATGCAATATTATTTTATAGTGCAGTATAGTGATGTCATAATGCAATATTGTGATGTAACAATGCAATATTGTGATGTCATAATGCAATATTATGATGTTATAGTGCAGTATAGTGATGTCATAATGCAATATTGTGATGTTACAGTGCAATATTGTGATGTCATAATGCAATATTATGATGTTATAGTACAGTATAGTGATGTCAAAATGCAATATTGTGATGTTACAGTGCAATATTATGATGTCATAATGGATCTTTATGGTGTTATAGTGCAGTATAGTGATGTCATAATGCAATACTGTGATGTTACAGTGCAATATTGTGATGTCATAATGCAATATTATGATGTTATAGTGCAGTATAGTGATGTCATAATGCAATACTGTGATGTTGCAGTGCAATATTGTGATGTCATAATGCAATATTATGTTATAGTGCAGTATAGTGATGTCATAATGCAATATTATGTTATAGTGCAGTATAGTGATGTCATAATGCAATATTATGATGTTATAGTGCAGTATAGTGATGTCATAATGCAATACTGTGATGTTACAGTGCAATATTGTGATGTCATAATGCAATATTATGATGTTATAGTGCAGTATAGTGATGTCATAATGCAATAGTGTGATGTTACAGTGCAATATTGTGATGTCATAATGCAATATTATGATGTTATAGTGCAGCATAGTGATGTCATAATGCAATACTGTGATGTTACAGTGCAATATTGTGATGTCATAATGCAATATTATGATGTTATAGTGCAGTAAAGTGATGTCATAATGCAATACTGTGATGTTACAGTGCAATATTGTGATGTCATAATGCAATATTGTGTTATAGTGCAGTATAGTGATGTCATAATGCAATATTGTGATGTAACAATGCAATATTGTGATGTCATAATGCAATATTATGATGTTATAGTGCAGTATAGTGATGTCATAATGCAATATTGTGATGTTACAGTACAATATTATGATGTCATAATGGATCTTTATGATGTTATAGTGCAGTATAGTGATGTCATAATGCAATACTGTGATGTTACAGTGCAATATTGTGATGTCATAATGCATCTTTATGATGTTATAGTGCACTATAGTGATGTCATAATGCAATATTGTGATGTAACAGTGCAATATTGTGATGTCATAATGCAATATTATGTTATAGTGCAGTATAGTGATGTCATAATGCAATACTGTGATGTTGCAGTGCAATATTGTGATGTCATAATGCAATATTATGTTATAGTGCAGTATAGTGATGTCATAATGCAATATTGTGATGTGACAGTGCAATATTGTGATGTCATAATGCAATATTATGATGTTATAGTGCAGTATAGTGATGTCATAATGCAATATTGTGATGTTGCAGTGCAATATTGTGATGTCATAATGCAATACTATGATGTTATAGTGCAGTATAGTGATGTCATAATGCAATATTGTGATGTTACAGTACAATATTGTGATATCAGAATGCATCTTTATGATGTTATAGTGCACTATAGTGATGTCATAATGCAATATTGTGATGTTACAGTGCAATATTGTGATGTCATAATGCAATATTATGTTATAGTGCAGTATAGTGATGTCATAATGCAATATTGTGATGTTACAGTGCAATATTGTGATGTCATAATGCAATATTATGATGTTATAGTGCAGTATAGTGATGTCATAATGCAATATTGTGATGTTACAGTGCAATATTATGATGTCATAATGGATCTTTATGGTGTTATAGTGCAGTAAAGTGATGTCATAATGCAATACTGTGATGTTACAGTGCAATATTGTGATGTCATAATGCAATATTATGATGTTATAGTGCAGTATAGTGATGTCATAATGCAATACTGTGATGTTGCAGTGCAATATTGTGATGTCATAATGCAATATTATGTTATAGTGCAGTATAGTGATGTCATAATGCAATATTATGTTATAGTGCAGTATAGTGATGTCATAATGCAATATTATGATGTTATAGTGCAGTATAGTGATGTCATAATGCAATACTGTGATGTTACAGTGCAATATTGTGATGTCATAATGCAATATTATGATGTTATAGTGCAGTATAGTGATGTCATAATGCAATATTGTGATGTTACAGTGCAATATTGTGATGTCATAATGCAATATTATGATGATATAGTGCAGCATAGTGATGTCATAATGCAATACTGTGATGTTACAGTGCAATATTGTGATGTCATAATGCAATATTATGATGTTATAGTGCAGTAAAGTGATGTCATAATGCAATACTGTGATGTGACAGTGCAATATTGTGATGTCATAATGCAATATTATGTTATAGTGCAGTATAGTGATGTCATAATGCAATACTGTGATGTTGCAGTGCAATATTGTGATGTCATAATGCATCTTTATGATGTTATAGTGCAGTATAGTGATGTCATAATGCAATACTGTGATGTTACAGTGCAATATTGTGATATCAGAATGCATCTTTATGATGTTATAGTGCACTATAGTGATGTCATAATGCAATATTGTGATGTTACAGTGCAATATTGTGATGTCATAATGCAATATTATGTTATAGTGCAGTATAGTGATGTCATAATGCAATATTGTGATGTAACAATGCAATATTGTGACGTCATAATGCAATATTATGATGTTATAGTGCAGTATAGTGATGTCATAATGCAATATTGTGATGTTACAGTGCAATATTGTGATGTCATAATGCAATATTATGATGTTATAGTGCAGTATAGTGATGTCATAATGCAATATTGTGATGTTACAGTGCAATATTATGATGTCATAATGGATCTTTATGGTGTTATAGTGCAGTAAAGTGATGTCATAATGCAATACTGTGATGTTACAGTGCAATATTGTGATGTCATAATGCAATATTATGTTATAGTGCAGTATAGTGATGTCATAATGCAATATTGTGATGTAACAATGCAATATTGTGATGTCATAATGCAATATTATGATGTTATAGTGCAGTATAGTGATGTCATAATGCAATATTGTGATGTTACAGTGCAATATTATGATGTCATAATGGATCTTTATGATGTTATAGTGCAGTATAGTGATGTCATAATGCAATACTGTGATGTTGCAGTGCAATATTGTGATGTCATAATGCATCTTTATGATGTTATAATGCAGTATAGTGATGTCATAATGCAATACTGTGATGTGACAGTGCAATATTGTGATGTCATAATGCAATATTATGATGATATAGTGCAGTATAGTGATGTCATAATGCAATATTGTGATGTTACAGTGCAATATTGTGATATCAGAATGCATCTTTATGATGTTATAGTGCACTATAGTGATGTCATAATGCAATATTGTGATGTTACAGTGCAATATTGTGATGTCATAATGCAATATTACGATGTTATAGTGCAGTATAGTGATGTCAAAATGCAATATTGTGATGTTACAGTGCAATATTATGATGTCATAATGGATCTTTATGGTGTTATATTGCAGTATAGTGATGTCATAATGCAATACTGTGATGTTACAGTGCAATATTGTGATGTCATAATGCAATATTATGATGTTATAGTGCAGTATAGTGATGTCATAATGCAATACTGTGATGTTGCAGTGCAATATTGTGATGTCATAATGCAATATTATGTTATAGTGCAGTATAGTGATGTCATAATGCAATATTATGTTATAGTGCAGTATAGTGATGTCATAATGCAATATTATGATGTTATAGTGCAGTATAGTGATGTCATAATGCAATACTGTGATGTTACAGTGCAATATTGTGATGTCATAATGCAATATTATGATGTTATAGTGCAGTATAGTGATGTCATAATGCAATAGTGTGATGTTACAGTGCAATATTGTGATGTCATAATGCAATATTATGATGTTATAGTGCAGCATAGTGATGTCATAATGCAATACTGTGATGTTACAGTGCAATAATGTGATGTCATAATGCAATATTATCATGTTATAGTGCAGTAAAGTGATGTCATAATGCAATACTGTGATGTTACAGTGCAATATTGTGATGTCATAATGTATCTTTATGATGTTATAGTGCAGTAAAGTGATGTCATAATGCAATACTGTGATGTTACAGTGCAATATTGTGATGTCATAATGCAATATTATGATGTTATAGTGCAGTATAGTGATGTCATAATGCAATATTGTGATGTTACAGTGCAATATTGTGATGTCATAATGCAATATTATGTTATAGTGCAGTATAGTGATGTCATAATGCAATATTGTGATGTAACAATGCAATATTGTGATGTCATAATGCAATATTATTATGTTATAGTGCAGTATAGTGATGTCATAATGCAATATTGTGATGTTACAGTGCAATATTGTGATGTCATAATGCAATATTATGATGTTATAGTGCAGTATAGTGATGTCATAATGCAATATTGTGATGTTACAGTGCAATATTGTGATGTCATAATGCAATATTATGATGTTATAGTGCAGTGTAGTGATGTCATAATGCAATACTGTGATGTTACAGTGCAATATTGTGATGTCATAATGCAATATTATGTTATAGTGCAGTATAGTGATGTCATAATGCAATATTGTGATGTAACAATGCAATATTGTGATGTCATAATGCAATATTATGATGTTATAGTGCAGTATAGTGATGTCATAATGCAATATTGTGATGTTACAGTGCAATATTATGATGTCATAATGGATCTTTATGATGTTATAGTGCAGTATAGTGATGTCATAATGCAATACTGTGATGTTACAGTGCAATATTGTGATGTCATAATGCATCTTTATGATGTTATAGTGCACTATAGTGATGTCATAATGCAATATTGTGATGTAACAGTGCAATATTGTGATGTCATAATGCAATATTATGTTATAGTGCAGTATAGTGATGTCATAATGCAATACTGTGATGTTGCAGTGCAATATTGTGATGTCATAATGCATCTTTATGATGTTATAATGCAGTATAGTGATGTCATAATGCAATACTGTGATGTGACAGTGCAATATTGTGATGTCATAATGCATCTTTATGATGTTATAGTGCAGTATAGTGATGTCATAATGCAATAGTGTGATGTTACAGTGCAATATTGTGATACCAGAATGCATCTTTATGATGTTATAGTGCACTATAGTGATGTCATAATGCAATATTGTGATGTTACAGTGCAATATTGTGATGTCATAATGCAATATTATTTTATAGTGCAGTATAGTGATGTCATAATGCAATATTGTGATGTAACAATGCAATATTGTGATGTCATAATGCAATATTATGATGTTATAGTGCAGTATAGTGATGTCATAATGCAATATTGTGATGTTACAGTGCAATATTGTGATGTCATAATGCAATATTATGATGTTATAGTACAGTATAGTGATGTCAAAATGCAATATTGTGATGTTACAGTGCAATATTATGATGTCATAATGGATCTTTATGGTGTTATAGTGCAGTATAGTGATGTCATAATGCAATACTGTGATGTTACAGTGCAATATTGTGATGTCATAATGCAATATTATGATGTTATAGTGCAGTATAGTGATGTCATAATGCAATACTGTGATGTTGCAGTGCAATATTGTGATGTCATAATGCAATATTATGTTATAGTGCAGTATAGTGATGTCATAATGCAATATTATGTTATAGTGCAGTATAGTGATGTCATAATGCAATATTATGATGTTATAGTGCAGTATAGTGATGTCATAATGCAATACTGTGATGTTACAGTGCAATATTGTGATGTCATAATGCAATATTATGATGTTATAGTGCAGTATAGTGATGTCATAATGCAATAGTGTGATGTTACAGTGCAATATTGTGATGTCATAATGCAATATTATGATGTTATAGTGCAGCATAGTGATGTCATAATGCAATACTGTGATGTTACAGTGCAATATTGTGATGTCATAATGCAATATTATGATGTTATAGTGCAGTAAAGTGATGTCATAATGCAATACTGTGATGTTACAGTGCAATATTGTGATGTCATAATGCAATATTGTGTTATAGTGCAGTATAGTGATGTCATAATGCAATATTGTGATGTAACAATGCAATATTGTGATGTCATAATGCAATATTATGATGTTATAGTGCAGTATAGTGATGTCATAATGCAATATTGTGATGTTACAGTACAATATTATGATGTCATAATGGATCTTTATGATGTTATAGTGCAGTATAGTGATGTCATAATGCAATACTGTGATGTTACAGTGCAATATTGTGATGTCATAATGCATCTTTATGATGTTATAGTGCACTATAGTGATGTCATAATGCAATATTGTGATGTAACAGTGCAATATTGTGATGTCATAATGCAATATTATGTTATAGTGCAGTATAGTGATGTCATAATGCAATACTGTGATGTTGCAGTGCAATATTGTGATGTCATAATGCAATATTATGTTATAGTGCAGTATAGTGATGTCATAATGCAATATTGTGATGTGACAGTGCAATATTGTGATGTCATAATGCAATATTATGATGTTATAGTGCAGTATAGTGATGTCATAATGCAATATTGTGATGTTGCAGTGCAATATTGTGATGTCATAATGCAATACTATGATGTTATAGTGCAGTATAGTGATGTCATAATGCAATATTGTGATGTTACAGTACAATATTGTGATATCAGAATGCATCTTTATGATGTTATAGTGCACTATAGTGATGTCATAATGCAATATTGTGATGTTACAGTGCAATATTGTGATGTCATAATGCAATATTATGTTATAGTGCAGTATAGTGATGTCATAATGCAATATTGTGATGTTACAGTGCAATATTGTGATGTCATAATGCAATATTATGATGTTATAGTGCAGTATAGTGATGTCATAATGCAATATTGTGATGTTACAGTGCAATATTATGATGTCATAATGGATCTTTATGGTGTTATAGTGCATTAAAGTGATGTCATAATGCAATACTGTGATGTTACAGTGCAATATTGTGATGTCATAATGCAATATTATGATGTTATAGTGCAGTATAGTGATGTCATAATGCAATACTGTGATGTTGCAGTGCAATATTGTGATGTCATAATGCAATATTATGTTATAGTGCAGTATAGTGATGTCATAATGCAATATTATGTTATAGTGCAGTATAGTGATGTCATAATGCAATATTATGATGTTATAGTGCTGTATAGTGATGTCATAATGCAATACTGTGATGTTACAGTGCAATATTGTGATGTCATAATGCAATATTATGATGTTATAGTGCAGTATAGTGATGTCATAATGCAATATTGTGATGTTACAGTGCAATATTGTGATGTCATAATGCAATATTATGATGATATAGTGCAGCATAGTGATGTCATAATGCAATACTGTGATGTTACAGTGCAATATTGTGATGTCATAATGCAATATTATGATGTTATAGTGCAGTAAAGTGATGTCATAATGCAATACTGTGATGTGACAGTGCAATATTGTGATGTCATAATGCAATATTATGTTATAGTGCAGTATAGTGATGTCATAATGCAATACTGTGATGCGACAGTGCAATATTGTGATGTCATAATGCAATATTATGATGTTATAGTGCAGTATAGTGATGTCATAATGCAATATTGTGATGTTACAGTGCAATATTGTGATATCAGAATGCATCTTTATGATGTTATAGTGCACTATAGTGATGTCATAATGCAATATTGTGATGTTACAGTGCAATATTGTGATGTCATTATGCAATATTATGTTATAGTGCAGTATAGTGATGTCATAATGCAATATTGTGATGTAACAATGCAATATTGTGATGTCATAATGCAATATTATGATGTTATAGTGCAGTATAGTGATGTCATAATGCAATATTGTGATGTTACAGTGCAATATTGTGATGTCATAATGCAATATTATGATGTTATAGTGCAGTATAGTGATGTCATAATGCAATATTGTGATGTTACAGTGCAATATTATGATGTCATAATGGATCTTTATGGTGTTATAGTGCAGTAAAGTGATGTCATAATGCAATACTGTGATGTTACAGTGCAATATTGTGATGTCACAATGCAATATTATGTTATAGTGCAGTATAGTGATGTCATAATGCAATATTGTGATGTAACAATGCAATATTGTGATGTCATAATGCAATATTATGATGTTATAGTGCAGTATAGTGATGTCATAATGCAATATTGTGATGTTACAGTGCAATATTATGATGTCATAATGGATCTTTATGATGTTATAGTGCAGTATAGTGATGTCATAATGCAATACTGTGATGTTACAGTGCAATATTGTGATGTCATAATGCATCTTTATGATGTTATAGTGCACTATAGTGATGTCATAATGCAATATTGTGATGTAACAGTGCAAAATTGTGATGTCATAATGCAATATTATGTTATAGTGCAGTATAGTGATGTCATAATGCAATACTGTGATGTTGCAGTGCAATATTGTGATGTCATAATGCATCTTTATGATGTTATAATGCAGTATAGTGATGTCATAATGCAATACTGTGATGTGACAGTACAATATTGTGATGTCATAATGCAATATTATGATGTTATAGTTCAGTATAGTGATGTCATAATGCAATATTGTGATGTTACAGTGCAATATTGTGATATCAGAATGCATCTTTATGATGTTATAGTGCACTATAGTGATGTCATAATGCAATATTGTGATGTTACAGTGCAATATTGTGATGTCATAATGCAATATTATTTTATAGTGCAGTATAGTGATGTCATAATGCAATATTGTGATGTAACAATGCAATATTGTGATGTCATAATGCAATATTATGATGTTATAGTGCAGTATAGTGATGTCATAATGCAATATTGTGATGTTACAGTGCAATGTTATGATGTCATAATGGATCTTTATGATGTTATAGTGCAGTATAGTGATTTCATAATGCAATACTGTGATGTTACAGTGCAATATTGTGATGTCATAATGCATCTTTATGATGTTATAGTGCACTATAGTGATGTCATAATGCAATATTGTGATGTAACAGTGCAATATTGTGATGTCATAATGCATCTTTATGATGTTATAATGCAGTATAGTGATGTCATAATGCAATACTGTGATGTGACAGTGCAATATTGTGATGTCATAATGCATCTTTATGATGTTATAGTGCAGTATAGTGATGTCATAATGCAATAGTGTGATGTTACAGTGCAATATTGTGATACCAGAATGCATCTTTATGATGTTATAGTGCACTATAGTGATGTCATAATGCAATATTGTGATGTTACAGTGCAATATTGTGATGTCATAATGCAATATTATTTTATAGTGCAGTATAGTGATGTCATAATGCAATATTGTGATGTAACAATGCAATATTGTGATGTCATAATGCAATATTATGATGTTATAGTGCAGTATAGTGATGTCATAATGCAATATTGTGATGTTACAGGGCAATATTGTGATGTCATAATGCAATATTATGTTATAGTGCAGTATAGTGATGTCATAATGCAATACTGTGATGTTACAGTGCAATATTGTGATGTCATAATGCAATATTATGATGTTATAGTGCAGTATAGTGATGTCATAATGCAATACTGTGATGTTGCAGTGCAATATTGTGATGTCATAATGCAATATTATGTTATAGTGCAGTATAGTGATGTCATAATGCAATATTATGTTATAGTGCAGTATAGTGATGTCATAATGCAATATTATGATGTTATAGTGCAGTATAGTGATGTCATAATGCAATACTGTGATGTTACAGTGCAATATTGTGATGTCATAATGCAATATTATGATGTTATAGTGCAGTATAGTGATGTCATAATGCAATAGTGTGATGTTACAATGCAATATTGTGATGTCATAATGCAATATTATGATGTTATAGTGCAGTATAGTGATGTCATAATGCAATATTGTGATGTTACAGTGTAATATTGTGATGTCATAATGCAATATTATGATGTTATAGTGCAGCATAGTGATGTCATAATGCAATACTGTGATGTTACAGTGCAATATTGTGATGTCATAATGCAATATTATGATGTTATAGTGCAGTAAAGTGATGTCATAATGCAATACTGTGATGTTACAGTGCAATATTGTGATGTCATAATGCAATATTATGTTATAGTGCAGTATAGTGATGTCATAATGCAATATTGTGATGTAACAATGCAATATTGTGATGTCATAATGCAATATTATGATGTTATAGTGCAGTATAGTGATGTCATAATGCAATATTGTGATGTTACAGTACAATATTATGATGTCATAATGGATCTTTATGATGTTATAGTGCAGTATAGTGATGTCATAATGCAATACTGTGATGTTACAGTGCAATATTGTGATGTCATAATGCATCTTTATGATGTTATAGTGCACTATAGTGATGTCATAATGCAATATTGTGATGTAACAGTGCAATATTGTGATGTCATAATGCAATATTATGTTATAGTGCAGTATAGTGATGTCATAATGCAATACTGTGATGTTGCAGTGCAATATTGTGATGTCATAATGCAATATTATGTTATAGTGCAGTATAGTGATGTCATAATGCAATATTGTGATGTGACAGTGCAATATTGTGATGTCATAATGCAATATTATGATGTTATAGTGCAGTATAGTGATGTCATAATGCAATATTGTGATGTTGCAGTGCAATATTGTGATGTCATAATGCAATACTATGATGTTATAGTGCAGTATAGTGATGTCATAATGCAATATTGTGATGTTACAGTACAATATTGTGATATCAGAATGCATCTTTATGATGTTATAGTGCACTATAGTGATGTCATAATGCAATATTGTGATGTTACAGTGCAATATTGTGATGTCATAATGCAATATTATGTTATAGTGCAGTATAGTGATGTCATAATGCAATATTGTGATGTAACAATGCAATATTGTGATGTCATAATGCAATATTATGATGTTATAGTGCAGTATAGTGATGTCATAATGCAATATTGTGATGTTACAGTGCAATATTGTGATGTCATAATGCAATATTATGATGTTATAGTGCAGTATAGTGATGTCATAATGCAATATTGTGATGTTACAGTGCAATATTATGATGTCATAATGGATCTTTATGGTGTTATAGTGCAGTAAAGTGATGTCATAATGCAATACTGTGATGTTACAGTGCAATATTGTGATGTCATAATGCAATATTATGATGTTATAGTGCAGTATAGTGATGTCATAATGCAATACTGTGATGTTGCAGTGCAATATTGTGATGTCATAATGCAATATTATGTTATAGTGCAGTATAGTGATGTCATAATGCAATATTATGTTATAGTGCAGTATAGTGATGTCATAATGCAATATTATGATGTTATAGTGCAGTATAGTGATGTCATAATGCAATACTGTGATGTTACAGTGCAATATTGTGATGTCATAATGCAATATTATGATGTTATAGTGCAGTATAGTGATGTCATAATGCAATATTGTGATGTTACAGTGCAATATTGTGATGTCATAATGCAATATTATGATGATATAGTGCAGTATAGTGATGTCATAATGCAATATTGTGATGTTACAGTGCAATATTGTGATATCAGAATGCATCTTTATGATGTTATAGTGCACTATAGTGATGTCATAATGCAATATTGTGATGTTACAGTGCAATATTGTGATGTCATAATGCAATATTACGATGTTATAGTGCAGTATAGTGATGTCAAAATGCAATATTGTGATGTTACAGTGCAATATTATGATGTCATAATGGATCTTTATGGTGTTATATTGCAGTATAGTGATGTCATAATGCAATACTGTGATGTTACAGTGCAATATTGTGATGTCATAATGCAATATTATGATGTTATAGTGCAGTATAGTGATGTCATAATGCAATACTGTGATGTTGCAGTGCAATATTGTGATGTCATAATGCAATATTATGTTATAGTGCAGTATAGTGATGTCATAATGCAATATTATGTTATAGTGCAGTATAGTGATGTCATAATGCAATATTATGATGTTATAGTGCAGTATAGTGATGTCATAATGCAATACTGTGATGTTACAGTGCAATATTGTGATGTCATAATGCAATATTATGATGTTATAGTGCAGTATAGTGATGTCATAATGCAATAGTGTGATGTTACAGTGCAATATTGTGATGTCATAATGCAATATTATGATGTTATAGTGCAGCATAGTGATGTCATAATGCAATACTGTGATGTTACAGTGCAATAATGTGATGTCATAATGCAATATTATCATGTTATAGTGCAGTAAAGTGATGTCATAATGCAATACTGTGATGTTACAGTGCAATATTGTGATGTCATAATGTATCTTTATGATGTTATAGTGCAGTAAAGTGATGTCATAATGCAATACTGTGATGTTACAGTGCAATATTGTGATGTCATAATGCAATATTATGATGTTATAGTGCAGTATAGTGATGTCATAATGCAATATTGTGATGTTACAGTGCAATATTGTGATGTCATAATGCAATATTATGTTATAGTGCAGTATAGTGATGTCATAATGCAATATTGTGATGTAACAATGCAATATTGTGATGTCATAATGCAATATTATTATGTTATAGTGCAGTATAGTGATGTCATAATGCAATATTGTGATGTTACAGTGCAATATTGTGATGTCATAATGCAATATTATGATGTTATAGTGCAGTATAGTGATGTCATAATGCAATATTGTGATGTTACAGTGCAATATTGTGATGTCATAATGCAATATTATGATGTTATAGTGCAGTGTAGTGATGTCATAATGCAATACTGTGATGTTACAGTGCAATATTGTGATGTCATAATGCAATATTATGTTATAGTGCAGTATAGTGATGTCATAATGCAATATTGTGATGTAACAATGCAATATTGTGATGTCATAATGCAATATTATGATGTTATAGTGCAGTATAGTGATGTCATAATGCAATATTGTGATGTTACAGTGCAATATTATGATGTCATAATGGATCTTTATGATGTTATAGTGCAGTATAGTGATGTCATAATGCAATACTGTGATGTTACAGTGCAATATTGTGATGTCATAATGCATCTTTATGATGTTATAGTGCACTATAGTGATGTCATAATGCAATATTGTGATGTAACAGTGCAATATTGTGATGTCATAATGCAATATTATGTTATAGTGCAGTATAGTGATGTCATAATGCAATACTGTGATGTTGCAGTGCAATATTGTGATGTCATAATGCATCTTTATGATGTTATAATGCAGTATAGTGATGTCATAATGCAATACTGTGATGTGACAGTGCAATATTGTGATGTCATAATGCATCTTTATGATGTTATAGTGCAGTATAGTGATGTCATAATGCAATAGTGTGATGTTACAGTGCAATATTGTGATACCAGAATGCATCTTTATGATGTTATAGTGCACTATAGTGATGTCATAATGCAATATTGTGATGTTACAGTGCAATATTGTGATGTCATAATGCAATATTATTTTATAGTGCAGTATAGTGATGTCATAATGCAATATTGTGATGTAACAATGCAATATTGTGATGTCATAATGCAATATTATGATGTTATAGTGCAGTATAGTGATGTCATAATGCAATATTGTGATGTTACAGTGCAATATTGTGATGTCATAATGCAATATTATGATGTTATAGTACAGTATAGTGATGTCAAAATGCAATATTGTGATGTTACAGTGCAATATTATGATGTCATAATGGATCTTTATGGTGTTATAGTGCAGTATAGTGATGTCATAATGCAATACTGTGATGTTACAGTGCAATATTGTGATGTCATAATGCAATATTATGATGTTATAGTGCAGTATAGTGATGTCATAATGCAATACTGTGATGTTGCAGTGCAATATTGTGATGTCATAATGCAATATTATGTTATAGTGCAGTATAGTGATGTCATAATGCAATATTATGTTATAGTGCAGTATAGTGATGTCATAATGCAATATTATGATGTTATAGTGCAGTATAGTGATGTCATAATGCAATACTGTGATGTTACAGTGCAATATTGTGATGTCATAATGCAATATTATGATGTTATAGTGCAGTATAGTGATGTCATAATGCAATAGTGTGATGTTACAGTGCAATATTGTGATGTCATAATGCAATATTATGATGTTATAGTGCAGCATAGTGATGTCATAATGCAATACTGTGATGTTACAGTGCAATATTGTGATGTCATAATGCAATATTATGATGTTATAGTGCAGTAAAGTGATGTCATAATGCAATACTGTGATGTTACAGTGCAATATTGTGATGTCATAATGCAATATTGTGTTATAGTGCAGTATAGTGATGTCATAATGCAATATTGTGATGTAACAATGCAATATTGTGATGTCATAATGCAATATTATGATGTTATAGTGCAGTATAGTGATGTCATAATGCAATATTGTGATGTTCCAGTACAATATTATGATGTCATAATGGATCTTTATGATGTTATAGTGCAGTATAGTGATGTCATAATGCAATACTGTGATGTTACAGTGCAATATTGTGATGTCATAATGCATCTTTATGATGTTATAGTGCACTATAGTGATGTCATAATGCAATATTGTGATGTAACAGTGCAATATTGTGATGTCATAATGCAATATTATGTTATAGTGCAGTATAGTGATGTCATAATGCAATACTGTGATGTTGCAGTGCAATATTGTGATGTCATAATGCAATATTATGTTATAGTGCAGTATAGTGATGTCATAATGCAATATTGTGATGTGACAGTGCAATATTGTGATGTCATAATGCAATATTATGATGTTATAGTGCAGTATAGTGATGTCATAATGCAATATTGTGATGTTGCAGTGCAATATTGTGATGTCATAATGCAATACTATGATGTTATAGTGCAGTATAGTGATGTCATAATGCAATATTGTGATGTTACAGTACAATATTGTGATATCAGAATGCATCTTTATGATGTTATAGTGCACTATAGTGATGTCATAATGCAATATTGTGATGTTACAGTGCAATATTGTGATGTCATAATGCAATATTATGTTATAGTGCAGTATAGTGATGTCATAATGCAATATTGTGATGTTACAGTGCAATATTGTGATGTCATAATGCAATATTATGATGTTATAGTGCAGTATAGTGATGTCATAATGCAATATTGTGATGTTACAGTGCAATATTATGATGTCATAATGGATCTTTATGGTGTTATAGTGCAGTAAAGTGATGTCATAATGCAATACTGTGATGTTACAGTGCAATATTGTGATGTCATAATGCAATATTATGATGTTATAGTGCAGTATAGTGATGTCATAATGCAATACTGTGATGTTGCAGTGCAATATTGTGATGTCATAATGCAATATTATGTTATAGTGCAGTATAGTGATGTCATAATGCAATATTATGTTATAGTGCAGTATAGTGATGTCATAATGCAATATTATGATGTTATAGTGCAGTATAGTGATGTCATAATGCAATACTGTGATGTTACAGTGCAATATTGTGATGTCATAATGCAATATTATGATGTTATAGTGCAGTATAGTGATGTCATAATGCAATATTGTGATGTTACAGTGCAATATTGTGATGTCATAATGCAATATTATGATGATATAGTGCAGCATAGTGATGTCATAATGCAATACTGTGATGTTACAGTGCAATATTGTGATGTCATAATGCAATATTATGATGTTATAGTGCAGTAAAGTGATGTCATAATGCAATACTGTGATGTGACAGTGCAATATTGTGATGTCATAATGCAATATTATGTTATAGTGCAGTATAGTGATGTCATAATGCAATACTGTGATGCGACAGTGCAATATTGTGATGTCATAATGCAATATTATGATGTTATAGTGCAGTATAGTGATGTCATAATGCAATATTGTGATGTTACAGTGCAATATTGTGATATCAGAATGCATCTTTATGATGTTATAGTGCACTATAGTGATGTCATAATGCAATATTGTGATGTTACAGTGCAATATTGTGATGTCATTATGCAATATTATGTTATAGTGCAGTATAGTGATGTCATAATGCAATATTGTGATGTAACAATGCAATATTGTGATGTCATAATGCAATATTATGATGTTATAGTGCAGTATAGTGATGTCATAATGCAATATTGTGATGTTACAGTGCAATATTGTGATGTCATAATGCAATATTATGATGTTATAGTGCAGTATAGTGATGTCATAATGCAATATTGTGATGTTACAGTGCAATATTATGATGTCATAATGGATCTTTATGGTGTTATAGTGCAGTAAAGTGATGTCATAATGCAATACTGTGATGTTACAGTGCAATATTGTGATGTCACAATGCAATATTATGTTATAGTGCAGTATAGTGATGTCATAATGCAATATTGTGATGTAACAATGCAATATTGTGATGTCATAATGCAATATT
>NW_026294388.1:0-23925 GCF_007827085.1 Peromyscus californicus insignis
CATATAAGGACACATAACAGTGCAAATGATAGTGTAAATTATTTAAGGCTGCTATTTTACTAAATTTGTATATACAAACTAGTATATACAATAATCTACCATAATATCTTATACCTATCCATTCCATTTCTTCTTTTCCCTTTTTTTCAGATGCTTTTTTTTTTTTTTTGGTTTTCCGAGACAGGGTTTCTCTGTGTAGCTTTGCGCCTTTCCTGGGACTCGCTTGGTAGCCCAGGCTGGCCTCGAACTCACAGAGAGCCACCTGGCTCTGCCTCCCGAGTGCTGGGATTAAAGGCGTGCGCCACCACCACCCAGCCGAGATGCTTTTTTTAAAGGAGAATACTGAGTTTATTATTTTCTTCCACCCCCAACCCTATAGCCATCATCTGTGAACCTGAGAAATATGAAACCTTAGGGAGAAGGGGCGTCGTTTTCTTAGAATAACTTCCTGCTGTTTTGGGGGTGATGGTGTCTCTGTTGGGTATTGTGAGAAAACTCAGATAGTTGAATCTCAGTTAGACTAATTGTAGATTCCACAGCAAGTCTTAGAGTAATATGTAAAACTGTCTGAAATTCTAGCAAGAAGTGTAGTATGATGATGATTATTATGGCATCATTCTGGATTGGGTAGAGTTGTTGTTGGGGCCCCATCTTCCTTATGGAGACTTCAGAGATTGTTATTGGAAAAACTTATTTTTTATCAAAATGGAAAGTTTGGGTTTAAAGAGGACATAACATGTAAGAAAGGATTCCAAGAAATCAAGAGTAAGCATGGAGGGAATTAGAATCTTGAAGAAAATGGTCCCTTTTTTTTGGTTTCCTTCTGTCCCACACCAGAGGGCTCTTCTGATATGGGACTGAAGAAAATCTCAACCTTTTCTTTTAGCAATATGCTTGGGTTTAGAGATGGAGTGAGCCAATTCCATTTCCAAAGCCAGCGTGGTTTGTAATTGAATTGGAACCACAACTTTTCTAGATTGATAGAGATATAGATGTTAGACAGTGAGATTTTACCGTGTAGATTGGTACCAATAGATTCTTTCTTTCTGCTGTAAACATCTGGATATCCAAGGCCTTATGATTTCTGGAAGATGAGTATTTCCAATATCCTGGAAAGACAAAAACAGAACCCTACCACAACCTTTGACTGTAAAATTTTTCTTACAACTTGTAGAGATGTCACATTGGTGGATGATCTTTTACTTCTCCTCATCAAGCAGTTTCTCCTGTTCAAATCGAATTTTTATTAATTTTGTTGGTATCCATAGCTTTTCTTCTCTTGCAGAAACAAAGCAAAACCCCTTCCCCAATATAGAACATATCCAGGTTTCCATTCTGAGGTCAGCACATCCTTGAAATAAACTGGTTGGTTTAGCTCAGGAGTTTTGTCTGTCGTCCAATGTCTCTCCACAGCTGTTGTTCCTTTCTCATCAGCATTGAGAAAATTCAAGGTTAATAGAGCACTATGAAATCTATTTCTAGGAGTCATTGTTACCTGTTGCTGTTTATTTAGCATATCCTTTAAAGTTCGATTGGATCTTTCTATGACTGCTTGGCCTGTGGAATTGTGTGGTATACCTGTAACATGCTTTATATTGTAATAAGCTAAGAACTGTCTCATTTTATTGGAGACATGTGCTGGGGCACTGTCTGTCTTAATTTGTACAGGTATTCCCATGATGGCCATAGCTTCTAATAGGTGTGTAATCACAGAATCAGCATTTTCAGAACTCATAGGAGTTTCCCATTGAAATCCTTCATAGGTGTCAATGGTATGATGTACATACTTTAATCTTCCAAATTCTGCAAAATGAAACACATCCATTTGCCAAATTTCATTTCTTCATATACCTTTTGCATTGTTTCCTGCAGGTAATGGAGTTTGATCATAGATGGAACCAGTAGGACATATTTTCACAATATTCTTAGCTTGTTGCTAAGTGATGGAGAAATCCTTCTTCAAACCTTTTCTATTTAAAAGTGTTTCTTATAGTATTCTGAGACTTCTAGCACATTACCTATTAGCAACTGATCAATCTCATTGTTATCTTGTGCTAGAGGTCCTGGCAGACCTGTATGGGATCTGATATGTGTTATATATATATATATGGATGTTCCCTTTTTCTGATGATTTCCTGCAATTGTATGAATAACGAAGTTAATTCTGTATTATCAGGAATAAATTCAGCAGATTCAATATGTAAAACAACTCTCTCTGCATATTGAGAGTCAGTGACTATATTGAGGGGTTCTGTGAAGTCCATCAGTACCATAAGAATGGCATACAGTTCTGCCTTTTGAACAGAGTTATATGGACTTTGTAACACTTTAATTAAGTCTCCTGAATTATATCTTGCTTTCCCTGATTTATTTGCATCAGTATAGAATGTGAGGACTCCAGAAATTTGCTTTTGTCATACAATGTGAGGAAGGACCCATTCAGTCTTCTTTGTGAATTCTATTCTCTTGCTTTTGCAATAATGGTTGCTAATCTCTCCCAAGAAGTTACTACAGGATATCCGCTAGTATTCATTATCTTTCCATAGTGTCAAAAGGTACTCATTACTTAAAGGTACTACAATTTCTGCTGAGTCCATTCCTGTCAACTAGCAAAGACTTAATTTACCTTTTTGAATCAAATCAGAGATCTTTTCTATATAAGTCTTTAAATTCTTATTTGGTTTGCGTGGTAGGAATATCCATTCCAATATAATATCTTCCCTCTGCATCAAAATACCTGTGGGGGAATGTCTGGAGGGGAATATGACAAGAATGCATTTAAGTTCTGGATGCACATGATCTACTTGTTCTTCCTGAATTGTCTTTTCTACTAGAGCCAATTCCTTCTCAGCTTCAGCTGATAATTCTCTTGGAATATTTAATTCTTTGTCCCCTTCTAGAGTATTAGCCAAAATTTGTAGTCCATCTTTGGGTATTCCCATGATATCCAGTAAGTTGGAAATGCTTCCTAACAACTTTTGAAAATCACTAAGAGTCTTCAATCGATCTCTCTTTAGTTGTACCTTTTGGGGTCTAATTTTATGTAGCTCTATCTTATATCCAAAGTAATTAATAGAATCTCCTCTTTGTATTTTTTCAGAAGCAATTTGCAGTCCGCAGTGAAGCAAAACTTTTTTTTACTTCTTCAAACATGCTTTCTAATGTGTCTAACTTTGGTTCAGCTAATAGGATATCATCCATATAGTGATATATTATGGATTGTGGAAACTTTACATGAATTATCTCCAATGGTTTTTGCATAAAGCATTGGCACAAGGTAGGGCTGTTTAACATTCCCTGTGGGAGGACCTTCCATTGATATTTCTTGCTGTGGGATGTTCTGTATGGCAAATGTGTTGCTAATTAGTCAATAAATAAAACACTGATTGGCCATTGGCTAGGCAGGAAATGTAGGCGGGACAAGGAGGAGAATAAAGCTGGGAAGTGGAAGGCTGAGTCAGAGAGACACTGCCAGTTGCCACGATGAGAAACAGCATGTGAAGATGCCGGTGAGCCACGAGCCATGTGGCAAGGTATAGATTTATAAAAGTGGATTGATTTAAGCTGAAAGAACAGTTAGCAAGAAGCCTGCCATGGCCATACAGTTTGAAACCAATACAGGTCTCTGTGTTTACTTGGTCGGGTCTGACGGCTGTGGGACTGGCAGGTGGGAGAGATTTGCCCTGACTGTGGGCCAGGCAGGAAAACTCTACCTACAAATGGCGCCCAACGTGGGGCAAGAGTTTCTACCTAAAAACAGAAAAAAGATTCTAAAACGGAGCTAAAAACAGCTTCCTAATTGTCTCTCTCAAATGAGCAGCAGCTGCTGGTTTGAGCTACTGGTGGATTCCTAGCTTGTACGCTGGACCTGCAGTATGGCGGGAATGAGGCCTCTGCAAGTGGCACATTAAGCTGCGTGGTGGATTTAGACTTTGCTAGTACAAAACAAAAAAAAAGAGGTTTCTGGGCTACTTGCTGCTTGGCTAAAAGCATAGACCCACGATAGCTCCCAGAGCTGGCGGGAAACCACCACCATGTTGGGAAGCTGAGGTGGGCGGAGCCAGCAGCCACAGCTGCTGCAGCTTAAAGCAATAGATTCACAATAAGACAGATTCAGATGTAATAGTTTAAAATGTGTGTAAAATATACGTAGGCTTGAAAGAGACAAAAAAGGTGATATATACAGTTATATAAACAAATACATAGTTTAAAAAAATAAAGTCTTTAAAGAGACAGTAAAATTAATACAGAAAATAAGCCACGTAAAGATGAATATTACACAGAGAATCTGGATTGTGTTGTCTTTGGGATTCTTAACTACAGAGAGACATTTGATTGTAAAGGAAGCTGAGTTAAACCAATATACATATTTTAAAGGTACCTTGACTTCAAAATTTAAATATAAGGATATGTTACTTTGGAAAGGAGACTCTGCTTTTGTTCCCACAGAAAGCAAGAGGCTATGGATTTGTTCAAGATTAAGATACATCAGGTTTGACCAGCCAAGACCCCCTGAAAGGTCTCCGATGACACCATGGCCCAGATGACACAATGGCCCAGATGATCCAACATCCAGAATGGTTTCAAGGCAACTGGCTCAGACGATACAGCCTCACGGACTATTCCATAATCCTAAAATTTTCTTTGTTTCCCAATAAGATACAGCGCCCCCCTCCAGCAGGAAGTAGTAAGAGAAGCTACGCCCAAATTCCCAAATATATGTAATTTTACTTTGTTAAGGTTAAAACCTTCCTTTTGAAAAAAAATAAAAAAAGGGAAGTGCTGTGGGATGTTCTGTATGGCAAATGTGTTGCTAATTAGTCAATAAATAAAACACTGATTGGCCATTGGCTAGGCAGGAAATGTAGGCGGGACAAGGAGGAGAATAAAGCTGGGAAGTGGAAGGCTGAGTCAGAGAGACACTGCCAGTCGCCACGATGAGAAACAGCATGTGAAGATGCCGGTGAGCCACGAGCCATGTGGCAAGGTATAGATTTATAAAAGTGGATTGATTTAAGCTGAAAGAACAGTTAGCAAGAAGCCTGCCATGGCCATACAGTTTGAAACCAATACAGGTCTCTGTGTTTACTTGGTCGGGTCTGACGGCTGTGGGACTGGCAGGTGGGAGAGATTTGCCCTGACTGTGGGCCAGGCAGGAAAACTCTACCTACAATTTCTTGACTGGCTGAGAATTGTTATAATTGGGTACTGTGAAAGCAAATTTTTCTGTATCATTTTCTTGAAAGGGTGTGGTAAAGAAACAGTCTTTTAAGTCAATAACTATTATAGGCCGTTCTTTGGGTAGCAGAGAGGGCAAGGGCAACCCAGTTTGTAGGGGGCCCAATGGCTGAATTACTTTATTAATAGCTCTCAGATCTGTCAGCATTCTCCAATTACCACACTTTTTTTAAAATAACAAATACATGAGAATTCCAAAGGCTGGAAGATTCTTCAATGTGTTGGGCATTTAACTGCTCTTGAGCAAGCTGTTCTAAAGCTTGTAGTTTCTCTTTTGTCAAAGGCCATTGTCCAACCCAGACAGGTTTATTAGTTAGCCATTTTAAAGTTAAGGCAGTTGGTACTTCTGAGAGTTCAACAGCAGTTGTGCTCTGTTTGTGTACAGCCTGAATGGTTGGTGACTGTTTTCTATAGCATGTTATGATATTGTTCCTAGAAACATGCATTGGTCTGTATTCCTTTTCTGAGTGTGTAGGAATTTTAATCTGGGTATTCCACTGTTGTAACAGATCTAAGCCCCAAAGATTTACTGCTACATTTGCTACATATGGCTTCAGCCTTCCTCTATGTCCTTCTGGCCCTATGCATTCAACCCATCTCGAACACTGTTTTATCTGAGATAGGGTGCCAATCCCTAAAAAAGTTGGACATCTACCTCTTGAAGAGGCCAATTTGGATTCCATGATTTTGGTGTAATTATAGGCACATCTGTACCTGTGTCTACCAAGCCCTCCAGAACCGGGCCATTAATTCGAATTCTAAGCTTTGGTCTTTGTTCATTTATGGAAGTCTGCCAAAATATTTATTTTATTGTGTTCTTTTTAAACTGTTATTCATCTATCAGAGCTGTTTTTATCATCCATTGCCATATTGGTTTTTACATTAGGCATTGGTTTATTCAGTTGTTCTGGAGAGGAATTTCTTCCACAGTGGCTGGGAATATTTGTACCATGTTTGATTTGGGGGCCTGCAAGAGGTCCCCTGGGGCATTTCCCACCATTAAAGGGTTGCCTCGTATATCTATTTTTGATCTGCACTCACTGGTCCCATGTCGGCCTTTGCCACATCTTCTACATAATCCAGGAGGTGGTTGGGGTTTCCTGTTTAGGTATTCCTAGAAGGAGTATTACTTCTAGGAGTACCCCATGTACAGTTTTTACTGATATGACCTGGTGTACCACATTTAAAACATTTGGTACCATGGGGCTTTCTTTCACCTCTGGGATTTGTCTCTCCTATCCAAGCCTCATTACTGTAGTTAAGAGACTCAACACCATTAGCATACTGAATCCATTCTTCCAAAGGAGCTGATCTGATCTTTAATTGTGTAAATATTCTTTTGCATTCTGCATTAGCATTGTCGAATGTCAAGGACTCTGTTAATACTTTTCTTAATTCTTTATCTGACACAGCTTTTGTTATAGCTGTGTTCAGCCTTTGTAAAAAAATCAGTGAAGGGTTTGTGCTGTCCCTGAAATATCTTTGTGTATACTTCAGTTGGTTTTCCAGGTTCTGGAATTTTTTCCCAAGCATTTCGAGCTGCTGTACGGCATAGGGATATTGTGTGCTCATCATAATTGGCTTGTACATTCCTGTCAGCAAAACATCCCTCACCATGTATTTGATCTTGGGAGATCACAAATTTACCTTGTTGTTCTAAATTTCTTGCCTCTACTCTCAACCAGCTTTTCCACTGTAACTGCTGGCTATATTCTAGAATAGCTGAAATTAACTGATACCAATCATCTGGAATGATTCTATGTGAGGTAGACCACGAAATTAACACCTGTCTTACATATGTGGAGTGTATCCCATACGTGTAACTGCTACTTCCTTCATATTTTTAAAATCCCTTGTTGAAATTGGTTGTAATGTATATGTCATATATGGATCAGGGTGTGTGTCATCCACTGGCTTCTCATGGATGATAGCAGGTTAAGCCATTGTATGAGAGCCATTTGGAGATGTTTCAACCAGTATGGTCTTGCCCTTCTGCTTATTAGGTCCCTTATGTCTACTGAGAGTTTCTTCCAGGGCTTGTAAATAAGCACCTAGGGTCTGTTCTAGGGAGTGAACCTCCTCTCTTGCAAGGGACCCAAGATTTCTCATGGAATCATAGAAGTTTTTATGTTCCTCAGAAACACATGATTCCATGGAACTTATCTTATAAATTAATGATAATCTTTCTTCCTTATATAGTGTCTGGAAAGTTAGTGTTCTATCCATTAAATATTCACATTTATTTTCAATAAGATCAATTTTGGGTACAAGCCTCTTTTGTAAATCCTAATGAGCAGATTCCAGAGAAAGAATCTTTTTCTGTAAGCTATGATTGCTATTTTTTAAAGCCTGTATCAGTCCCAATAATGACTCATCTTTGTTCTTATTATTAACCCTGTCTTTGAACACTGTGTGAATTATTGCGATGAATGCCATGATGGTACAGGCCAGATATGCCTTAGTGAGGTCACATATTTCCAGGAAAATGTCATTCATCATACAGGCAAAAAGCTTTTTAAATTCTTGTGAGGTAATGCTGTCAGCCATATTATAAAAATTACTCAAAATTTGTTAGTCAGTTTTAAAGTGAAAAATTATCAAATACTTTTACTTGAAATAAGACGCTTGTTTGCCTAGCTTACTTTCTGTAGTTTTGGGGGGTCTAGTAGCACTTTTCAGCCAGCAGGAGGCATTGGTATAGCTCCAAAGCAGGGCCTGCTGGCAACCTTGGCTGGCAGCAGCTGATGGCAGGAGCCAAGATGGCAGGGAGCCGGCACTCAGGGAGGGGGGGAATACCTCACTCACAGTGATTTCTCGCTGGTCTCGGGGCTAAGCTAGGGAACTAAGACTGAACTACCTGCTCCCTCTTTCAGGAATGGAATTGTGTAGGTATTCCCTGGTTATATGGAACTCTGCAGGTGGGTTTAGGTACCTGCAAGCTGGTGAGGAGGCTGAGGGTGGGAGCCACCCAGGCCTTAGGAATTTGCCCCACATGAGTGCCAGATATTGGGGAAAATATTAAGGCCACTCCACGTCATTAAAAAGGAGGTTTATTTAGTGGCATAACTTACAAATGAAGTGATAGGTAGGTTGCAGGGTCTAGGAAAGTCATGTCACAGTCCGGAGGTGTTCTCTGAAGAACTCTGCTCAGTCTACCTCCAGCGTCCAGGGTCCAGGAACCAAGAGAGACAGCACATCCAGATCTTGGGTCTTCAAGGTCCTCTCTTGGCCACGCCTTGTAGGCATGACAGTTACTGAAAGCTCAATGGGGGTTGGAACTTCCAGATCAAGGTTAGAATGGCTACCCACTACACATGAATGCACACAGAATGTTGAAAGACAGAAAGACTAGCTATCTTGATCAGCTGTGAGTTTATCTTGGCCCAGTTAATAAGATGAACAATCAAGAATGTTTTCTATAAAGTATATGTACATATCCATGCACATGTGTTCACAAGCAAACAACCTCATACATGTTTGAAATAGAATACTGGAACTAGAAAATGAGACCCATACAAAGAAATCAAATTATGCAGAAAAGGGTATTTATTAATTGGAACACTCTAGTCTAATTATGGCTCAGCAACCTGGAAGTAACTCAAAATCCATAGTTTCTACACAAATTTTTTAGGAGAAATGTTATTTTAATATACTCATCTCATATAAAAATAATTAAAATACTAAGTTCACAAGATTCCATTATTTGATCCCTATGTCAATCCAATGTGCATTTGTGAAACAAGGTATCAAGCCTTCCTCAAAGATAAGCAGAAGTTTGGAGTAGGTAGCTCAGATCAGTCTATAAAGCAAGACTCTGAATTCTGAACTGTGAATTCTCTGTAGGTGTCATCAGGGACTCAATGAGCATACAAGAAGCTCTAATAATGCAGAATATTTTCATTGCTAAGGTTTTTGTGTGTTCCCGACTCCCTGGAGTATTTTTCTTATTTGTTTGATTAGAGACAGGACCTTTGCATATAGCCCTACAGTCTTGCAATATGCTATGTAGATCAGTCTGACCTCAAATTGACAGATACCCTTTATCCACTGCCTCTTGTTGGGAGGATTAATGCCATAAGTCATCACACCCTGTCTCAGTGCTATTTATTATAACCAATGGTAAGCACAGATACTATATAATCAATAAATCTGCTGAAAAGGAGATAGAATATTTTGTTAAGTAGGAAACTGTGGTGAACATATCCATGGAATCACCTGTAAAAAAAAAAGATGGCTCTTCATGCTTAAGAAACAGAACATCCCCATGTACTTGTGGTGGAAATGTAAGCTTTACAGAACATTTCCCAGGGTCCTCAATGTGACATGTTCCACAGAGTTCTTAGTCACAGAATGTTTTCTGTCTCAGAAAAGGCTGCATGACAGTCACATAATTTTAAAGAAATAGTACATTCTAGTTTCCGTGATATGAAAGACTGCTGTATGGGAGATTTCCTTTAGTAAGAACTGTACCAAGTGTCAAATTGCTCTTAGGTGCATCATATTCTTTTTCAGACACTATTTGCAGCATAAGTTTATTAATTTTACAATGAATAATGAAATTTGAAAACTTTGTTTTCCTGTTGAACTAACCAATCCTCACTAAATTACTGTTCAGAAATCCTTATAACAATGTCAAATTTCAAATGGGCCTGAACAATATTCACAGTCTTCTCTCACAGAAGCATATCCAAGATAAGGTTTATAGAAGCACTCTGAAAGAAGAAATTTTAAATGCATCCTGATATTGTAGTGAGTGCAATAGAACTAGAACTATGGTTATTCTGACAAATATAATTGGACTAGAGTAAGTACAGCAAAGGTTCAATAAAATCACCCATTTTAAAGAGTGATTCAAAACATTATGTTGGTGGAAAACTTGTAAGTGTACAAATTAGGGCATATCCTTCAGTTTCTATGTAAATTTCATTCAAATGATTTATGCAACACTGGAGATAAAAGTTTGCATCAAAATTTGGAAACAGTTTTTGACTCATCTTTTAAATCTTATTGGGTATCCAAGATTCCTTATTAAGGATGAAATATGAGAAATCTGTGAAATGATTCAGGAGATCCTTCAGATTCAAGACATTTAAGAGGCTTCACAGTGGAGAGAAACCATGTACTGTACAGAATGTGTCAAGACTTTTTCCTAGTACTCCACTGTAGTGGGTAGTCATTCCAGCTTTGATCTGGAAGTTCCAACCCCCATTGAGACTTCGGCAACTGTCATGTGTACAAGGCAGGACCAAGGGAGGCACCTGGAGACCTGAGATCCGGCTGGTCTGTGCTCTCACTTGGTTCTTGCACCCTGGGCGGTGGAGGTGGGCCAAGCAGAGCTCCAGAGAACACAGCTGGACTGCGATACATTTTCCCCAGACCCCGCGACCTACCTATCCCTTAATTTGTAAGTTACACCATTAAATAAATCTCCTTTTAACTACCTGGATTGACCTTAATAATTTCACCAATATCTGGTGCCCAGCGTTTGTGCTACAAATTCTTGAAAAAGCTACTTGGCTAGGGCCTTGCGGGCCCCAGCTCAGTGCCGGTTTTGGTGGTGCACGCTGGTAGGATTTGCTGAAGGAGGCAGAGGCAGGAGGATTCCAAGTTTGAGGCCAGCCTAGGAGGCTTGGGAGAAGCCTCGGCCCAGACTGAGGCACAAACAGTGGTGGGACCATGGAAGCAGTGGCTACTGCTCCACATTGCCAGCTCCTTCTCATCGTGTTGGTGCCTGCGGTGATGCTGCTACCTGGGATGAAGGGTTTACTCCTGCTTGTTCAGAGAAGAATTGCCAGGACCATCGTGTTACAAGAAAGCATCAGGAAAGGTCAGTTTGGAAAAGTTTGGCAAGACAAATGATGGGGAGAAATTGCTGTGAAGATATTCTCTTCTAGGGAAGAACATTTGTGGTTCCAAGAGACAGATATTTATCAGACTGTGATTGCCCCAAACCACAGAGGAGGTACAAAAAAAAAGTCTTCAGGGAACCATTACCATGCCTAACAGTGACTTTGAAATCTTCAAAAAGATGACAGGACTCCACAATGATGATTCCACATGGAATTAGACTGGTTAACACCAGGGAAAGATCTGCTTTGGACTACAAACTGTTAAGGACAATTTTGAGATGACTAGCTGAGATGATCCAGCCTGACAGACTACTCGAGCAAGGACTTGTAACAAGCCCTGAACTTTCCTACTATCAGTGACTGGACAAATGATACAGGACTTGACAAGTAACTCAAAAATTTTCTTTTCAAGATTCCCTAAAGATATCTTCACCCCTAGAAAGCAAAAAGAAAAAGATAATATAAGTATGAGATAGATCATCGAATCTACTCTGAGAAAAAAAGATAAAGAAATAATAGGATAAATAGGTAGATCACTGAATCTACACTGAAGAAAAGGGGGAAGATATAAAATGACAAAAGGTAGACTACTGAATCTATTATGAAAAGAAAAAAAAGAGAATATGGATATGACAAGATAAAAAGGGAGATTATGGAATCTACTTTTAAAAAGGAACTACTTGTTTTAAATAAGATAAGTAATGAAATTTTTTTGTCTGAATTTGTCAAATGTTACTGGACTGGACATTGTTATATATAATGGAATTTTTTTATCTGAATCTGTCAAATGTTAATGGACTAGGCATCATTAATGTAATTTTTGACTGTATATATTGTATATACTTATTAGAGAGTTTTTCTTGTATTAGTTACAAGCTTTTTTTAATTTTAGACATAAAGAGAGGAAATGTGGTGGTATTGTGTTCCCCAAAATATTGTGTATCCTAATAAACTTATCTGGGGTCAGAGAACAGAAAAGCCACAATATTAAACACAGTGGTAGCACACGCCCTTAATCCTAGCATTCCAGAGACAGAAATCCCTCTGGATCTCTGTGAATTCAAGGACGCATTGGAAACAGAGAGGCATGGTGACTCATGCCTTTAATCCCAGAAAGCAGCCTTTAATCCCAGGGAGTGGTGGTAGAAAGCAGACAGGTTTATAAGGCGTGAGGACCAGAAACTGGAAGCATTTGCCTGGTTAAGCATTTGGCTGGTTAAGCATTCAGGCTTCTAGCAGCAGTTCAGCTGAGAGCCATTGGGATGAGGACACAGATGCTTCCAGTCTGAGGAAGCAGGACCAGCTGAGGAATTGGCAAGGTGAGATAGCTGTGGCTTGTTCTGTCTCTCTGATAATTCAGTGTTCACCCCAATACCTGGCTTTAGGTTTGATTTTATTAATAAGAACTTTTAAGATTCATGCTACACTCCACTTTTAAAGATCATCAAAAAATCAATCCTGGAAAGAAAACATATAAATTAGAAGAATGTGTCAATTACATTATATACTGCTCACATCTTCAAACCCACCACAGAATCTACTGAGAAGAAAATTCTATACGTGTACAGTATGAGAAATCCTTTACCTACTTCTCAAATTTTAAAAATCAACACAGAATTTATACTAGAGAGAAAAAATACAGACATAAAGAATGTTGCAAGTACAATGCCTTGAGCTCAGAGCTTATATTACTTAAGATTTATGTTGGAACAAAATTTGATACATAATCATTGTTCAACTGTTTACACATAGAAAATATTGTTTAAAACAGAATGACTTGATTAGAGTATATTAAACAATGTTCATGTCTTACTTGACTTCAGAGAAAATAAAACAAGAAGACATATGTATAACTGAAATTTAGAAACATTTTACCAAGAAATACAACTTATATTCACCAAGCAGCTTCTTGGTAAATAAGCTACAGAGAAAATAAAGTTTTGTACAGAATGATTTAGAAATTATTTTTTTAAATGGTACAAATTCATGTGAAAATTGACTAAAGCAATAATGATTTAAAATATAAGGACTTAAAGCCAGGTAGTTCTCCTTATAAACATCAATAAACTAGGATAATAGTGTTTGTGCTGTATTCTACATGAAGATTATTTTGTTCATAGTATTTGCAATTTTAACTAAGTGTATATTATAAAAGTTTTAACATTAAGTTATCCCCTTGCCTAAATTTCCAATAAATGTATTAATACCTTGTGTTTAATACCTGATGCCTTGGCATGATAAGTAATCATTTTGTGGTAAAAGATGTAATTAATATTGAAAGATCCTAGCCCTTCAGGCTTACACTCCCAAGCCTCAGAAAGAGAGAAACTTCAAGTACCAGGAAATGAGAAATTAAAAATCTAGTTCCAAGGGCCACCTGACTCAGCCACTACTCAATCACCCCTGTAACAATATAAAAATGTGCTGGGCAGTGGTGGCGCACACCTTTAATCCCAGCACTCGGGAGGCAGAGCCAGGCGGATCTCTGTGAGTTCGAGGCCAGCCTGGACTACCAAGTGAGTTCCAGGAAAGGCGCAAAGCTACACAGAGAAACCCTGTCTCGAAAAACCAAAAAAAAAAAAAAATATATATATATATATATATATATATATATATATATATATATATATATATATATATATAAAAATGTAAAAAGATTTCTGTTTAGAGATGTGCTCAACTGTGACTGGGATAGTTGCAGGTGTTCCAGGAAGGACCACCATGACCTGTGTGTAAGCACCACTCCCGCCCTGATACCCCCCTTGAGGTTTACATAACTGTGATCACTCTGTGAACAGACCATGTTCTTGTGAAATGAAATTGTATGGGAATTGTAATCTTATGGCTTTTGTGGGTTTTTCCTTTAAAAGCACCCATGTGTCTGCAGTAAGATGCGACTCTTGCTCTTGGGAGCAGAGGAGCCCATCTATATAGAAGCTTAATAAATCCTCATGCTGTTGCATCAACTGGACTGAAGTCTGGGTTCTTGGGGTGCCCACTTGAGACCCTAAACTTTGGGGTCCAACAAATATTATCTGCTCCATTGATCCTAAAACAAAGAAAAATGTGTTTATTTCTTAGTACATTGTTTGACAAACTCTAACATAGAAATCAGTAAAAGTGTTTCTGGGGAGCAGAAGAACATTGGAATTTGTGGAGGAATGAAAGAGTTTCTTTTGTGTACAGGGAAACCTCCATGTCAGAGAGCACACACTCAGGCTCATGAGAAATTTGTAAAAAAAAAAATCACTTCAGGCTTAGCAGAATGAGAAAGCCTCCTGTGCTGCATGTGGATATTGATAGTGTTCAGAAAATATTTACCCCAGCCTTCTCCAATACTGGTTTAAGCCTCAGGAATGCTCCCCTACAGAGACTATCCTTTCTCACATGAACCCAAACTGTCCCCTTATTCAGATGGATACAATGACCCTTATACCTGTAGGTATTATCCCTGAAACATTGGTCATCTCTTTGTAATGAATAGGCAAAGATTTCTGGTGATGTTGTTTCTCCATCAGAAGGAAGGGTCCACCAAATACCAGCTATTTTTTGTGTCCATTTTTCTGTTCATATATTTTTTTCTTATGACATTATCAGCCACTTCACACATTTAATCCCACCACTGGGGAGGCAGAGACAAGCCATTCTCTATGAGTTTGCAGCCACTATGTTGTATATAGTGAGTTCCAGGACAACCAAGTTGATGACACAGAAAATCCCTGTCTTCAAAATCTAAAATAAAAAATAAAGTTAATTATACTACAAAAGTAATTATAGTAAACAAGGTCTTGGGGGAGACAATGGGAAAAATCACAGAAGACCTTAGAGAGGCATGGATTGCCCTCATGCTTCTTGGCCACAAACACTTAGGTTTTTCTGCGTGTTGAAATACATTCATTTGCATCTACTCCACAGATTTTGTCATTCTCAATTGAAGTATCAATGTTATTCTAATCAGCCATTAGATAAAAAGAGAATGTGTGGGTCCTTGAGGGTCCTTAATTTTCTGAATAACACCTGTGCTGAGCCTCCATTTGAAATGCCTAGCTGACTCTGCTGTGTTAAGCAGGTTAATTCAATCACATTCCCAGCTCTATACTAAAGCCCTTCAAGATTCTGATCTGAATGAATGAAAGGACCTTCAGTTTGGTCTGCCTCTGAGAGCCAATAGCACTCTGTATCTCGCCTCTCCTATAGAACAGGGAATGAGGATTGTGATCCTTGCCTTCCAGTCTCTCTGTGTGGTAGCAAGCATAGAATATTGTTTATGTTTTGAAATCTGAAATGTTATCAGGAAGGAGAAATTTTAAAATAAAGTGTCCTGAGAGGATCCACATGGAAGGGAAAAGAGAGATGGCATATTCTCAGGTAAATATATAAATGGAGATGAGACATGTTGACTGTTGTTACAGAAATGCATCATTTGCAGTAGCCCCTAATGTTTAAGTCACTCCTTAGTTTTGACAAGGCTTTCTTTTTCTTTTTCTCAAGTGGTTGTGGAAGTAAACTCTTTGAATGCATGTCACCTATGTGTGCTTCTCCACTTCTCATAATTCTCCCACTAGTTTAGTTTTTCTGGATTAATTATCTCAATTAATACATAACGTAGAATTTTTGATGTTACTCACAAACATGAATACTCACTTCCTCCTTAGAATGTAATTAAGTCATCTCTAACAGTGAGGAAGGACCCATGTTCCATGATCCTTCCTCCCAGGGACCAATTGCCCATTATTTAAAAGTCAAAGATAGAGGGACAAAGAAACAGGATGAAATATCTGCAAGCCAATAATAATGTTTAAATTAAAATTTCTATGAAAGACATACTGTCTTGTATACTAAGGTGAAGTATTTAAATGTGATGCAAACTTCCAAATGGAATTCATCAGTCATAAGGTGGTGTGAAATTATCCTAACAGAAGTGTTTTGTTCTTTTTACTCTTCTGTTTTTGACTAGATTTAAAGAGTTTATTCCATCATTTCTTTTTGTTAGCTACTAACCTCCTACAGAAGCTGCAATGCCCTCCTGTTGTGCTGACACCTGCTACCAATTTCTCCCATAGGTGCTGAGGCTGATTTTCTTTCCATGGCTGAGCAGTTTCACACTTTCCTTCATCACTTAGAGTTCACAGTTTTGTTTTAGGAGTTGTAACAACTTTGGGGAAATTTACAGAGGAATATGCAAATTTAATCAGGATTCATGTAGAAACTACAGTTTCTCTTCAGGTATCATCTTTATTCCCTTGTGACACAGGAGGAAAGTCCCAACATTCTTTATATACGCTCTAGCTGTTAAAGGCAGAGATGCTGATGCAGGGCTAAGTTCTATGCTTTTATATTTGTGTTGCTTACTCATTCCTGAAATGAGCCTTTGATAGATCAAAGCCCATCCAAGATGAGAAACATCCTTCATAAAGACATAACTTCTAATTCTTTCCTAAAGAGATCCACCTACTAAGAGAAAAGCATTCAAATAAATGACCCTATGGGCACCATTCAGTGGGATCACCACATACTCAAAAAGAAGAAAGCCAAGCCTTTTACTGGCCCTTTCATTGAATAGATTGTGGTATCAAAAAGAGGCCATTCTACCCATGTTGGTCAAGTCCACTCAAACTGTGTTTAATACAAATACATACATGTATTCAAGAATATTTCTATCATGCGAGCTTTACATTTGTGCCTAGAGTGATTATCCTTCCACATATTTCCTGAACTCTTACTCTCCTATTCTCCATTAGACATTTAAAATGTATAACCCTTGAAAATATATTATGCTATCACTAAGTATTTTTTAATGAAAGTTTTGGTATCAATATCTTTATGTTTCTGTGAAGTTCAATGATGCAAACTGCTGCTGGGCAAGAAGCAGTTGAAAACAGCAGTTCACATCTGAAAATCCAGATTTTTTTTCATTGTAAAACCAGTTTGCAGTCTCCCAAAGAGTTTAGTAATATTAGATGTTCACTCAATTCTGGATACGATTGTGGGGAATAACTTACACTTTTTCGCTCCTGTGCACTGGCTCACTGATACATTCATGAGAATACCTGGTTTTAGAAATAATTAGCTTCAGACTTACATTCCCCACTTCAACTTCTGCATCTGTTCTGATGATCTCATGTGCCTATGTCCTGTGTGGGTTCTGTATTAGGCCCTGCCTCAGAATATCAGCAATCCCAACTATTTCTTTTGCTACTTTAATTAGTTTCCCCAGTCAGACTAGAGCTTCCCCTCCCTTGCTCCTCTCCATCCAGGCCCTTCCTCCAACCATCCCTCTGCCTATCACCATTCACTACTTCTCCTTTCTATTCAGAAAAATGGGGGCATCCCATGTATTTTAGCCAAACATGGTGTATCAAGATTCTGTAAGACTAGTCACCTCCTCTCCTATTAAAGCTGAACAAGGAAATCAATATTAAAATTTTTTTAAAAAACAGGAAATAGACTCAGAGACAGCCCCTGCTCCCTCTGTTAGGAGTTGAACAAGGACAATCTACAATACTTTTACATATATGTAGAGGACAAGTTCAATCCTATGCATGTTCTTGGTTTGTTGTTTCAGTCTCTGTGAGCTCCTATGAGTCCAGTTTATTTGATTTTGAATCTCAACTATATCTTTCTTATAGTTCAACTTGGAAATGGAGAGAAAGAGAGGGATCCCTTTTATGTTGTGATATCACTAGAGAACTGTACATATAGAAATTCTGGAATGCATTAGAAATCAAGTTCCTCTTCTTGCTGTGAAATCTACTATTCTCCAATAATCCTTTTTAGACAATATGTAAAGATTTCATCATGCTTCTATATCTGGTGTATGTTCATTCTCTGCCAGAGTTATTGGGAAGAAAATTGCCTTGGCTAAGCTGCATGCTTGTTTTACCTAAGAATTAAAAAGCCAAAATCACACAGCACGTTTCAATCTGGATTTCCCCTTTAATGCTGATTCCATACCTATCTACCCATCATATGACCAGCACATATTTCACACCATCCTCCCTCTTATAACCAATCTATTCAAATAATACGTATCAGTTACTGAAAAGAGAATGTATTATATTTAATCAATTTTATTCTATGCCATCAAAAATTACTTAAATTCATGTAAGTTAAAACAGTATTTTTCCTGAACCTCTTGGCTTTCAAGAATGTGGCCATCGACTTCATCAAGGAGGGATTGGGTTGCCTTCACTCTGCTGAGAGGCCGTTGACTGGCAATGACAAGTTGAAGAACTGCACCAATGTGGTTTCTACAGGTAAGATTATATTCTTTTACATAATCAGTAGTTTATTCCTGAGATTCCTATCATGTTATTATTAGTACACCTTCCTATTTTGTGTTAATGAGTCTTACACATCTTTTTCCAAATGGTTGAATTTTGGTATTTAACACATATTTATGTCACTCATTGTTGTTTCTATATCTATTTTCCTGCACTTGATATAATTCTTAGAATCATGTAGTATACATTGCTGCAGGCAACATATACCTATCTTAACATGATATTCCCTGCTTGTATTTCTGCTTTGTTGTAATTAAATATATGGAGAGAGAAAACTGAAAAAGCATTCAATATTTTAAAGCATTTAACAAGGTATTTCCATGAGGAAGTCAAATATGCATCTTCAATTATTTTCCTCTTATTCTGAGTTTAATCTGATGTTATGACTCCACCTATATTGAACCATATGAAGACTGTGTCATATGTTTCTTCTAATGCGCAGGACATTCTCTATCAACACAAGAGCTATTCACCAACCTTGACCAAAGCAAACATTCCTGGAATGAGGCCATAGAGCAGACAGGATTCAAAGAAACTGGTAAGTTGGAATGAAGCATTGACATGGACCAAGGGTCCAGATAAAAGGAAATTCAGTCCTACAGAAGCCTTACGCCAGCTAGTTAGAAAAAAGCATTCCTGAAAAATCTCAGGTTAAATAATATCCTCAACATGTTTTGCAAGGTGTGTGTTAGATGATCTTAGTCTTTTGACATATGAAAAAAGTTGATTTGAAATTTAGAAATTCAGTATAAGCTTGGAAATGAATAAGAGGACCTACTCTATGCCCATCTGCATTTCTGTATTTGTCAGCAATGGAGATAGTATTAAATTGTTATGGTTTCTCTATTAAAAAAAAAAAACTTAAAGAAATATGGACTAATGAACTTTTTTCCTATTTAGAACATTCCTGAGTTCTTCATGTTTACATGATATTCCATGATATATTCATGATCACTTTATGCAATTCTACAAGCAAACATCTGTAATTACTTGTTTGAGATTGATCACAAAGCAGTATGGGCCTGTATTTGTGTTTTGCTCTAATCCTTCTGAAATAGATAATGTTAAGTTTAACTGGTTTGAGGTCACCTAGAATACACAGAGTTATTTCATGTTTTTCTAATTGACTGAGATTTGTCTTCTGTTCTATTATGGTGTCTATTTCAGAGGGCCTACCATGGGCTGAGGAATAAAATTAATATTCTTGGTATTTGAATGGGATTTTCTATAGATAACCCTTCTGTCTACTTGATGTACAATTTTGTAAATTCTAATATTTTTCTGCTTCTTTTTTGTCCTGATCACCTGTGTATTTAAGAGAATGCTGTCCTGAAATCATGTACAATTACAGGGTTTTGTTAATCTCAGTGTATATTTCAAGTATTAGTCTCTTAATTAAATAGGATGTACTTCAATTTAATGCATATATAATTGGGGTAGTACTGTCATCTTGATTGATTGTTGAATAACTGGGACATTAATTCCTACTTCTTTTTTTCATTAATTTCCACACAAGTCCCTTTGTCAGATTTTAGGGTAGCAACACCTACTTGTTCCCCATTTATTAGAATAAATGTTTGATCCTTTCACTTTAAGGAAGTTTCTGTTTTTAAAACTGAGATTTGGGGGCTGGAGAGATGGCTCAGAGGTTAAGAGCACTGGCTGCTCTTCCAGAGGTCCTGAGTTCAATTCCAAGCAACCACATGGTGGCTCACAACCACCTGTAATGAGATCTGGTGCCTTCTTCTGGCTTTCAGGCATACATGCAAGCAGAACATTGTATAAATAATAAATAAAAATCTTTTAAAAAAAAACAAAAAAAACGAAAAAGCTGAGATTTGGAGATAATAGATTGGTTTTGTTTCTCAATCCATCCACCGAGCATGTGTCATTTGATTGGAGAATTGATATCATTATTATTTCAAGTTATTCTAGAAATGTTTGTGTACTATAAAAAATTTTTGATATTGTATAACTGATTTTGTTGCATTTGTTTTTATTTGTGCTCTTAATTTTATACTGTGTTTTATTACTTATAGCTGATTTTGTTTCCTTTCTCTACTCTCTGAGTTAAGCTTATTCCTTTGTTTAGTCTCATTTTTAAAACAGTTTTAAATTGTATTTTGATCATGTACTTCCTCTTTCCCAATTCCTTCTACATTCTCTCCCTCTCCTTTCCAACTGGACTTAAAGTGCTTTCTAAAAAAAGAAACAGAAACGTAATACAATAACAATGCCCCCCCAAAATCAAAGAAACAAAATAAAACCTATACAAATACACATAGAAACAAACAAACAAACAAGCTAAAAAACATAAGTCACCAACGCATAACCAAATTAAAGAAAATGCATAAAATCTGGGAAGCTCATATTTTTGGTCAAATACTCATGAATATAATAACAGTTTAAGAGTGTTTAATATACTGAGTGTCACTCTATTGGAGAAAATTAGTTTTATGCCTCTGTAGATTAAATGACAGTTTATTTGTTCACATTTTAAATAATGGTTTGGTTTTCATTCAATCTTTGTTTTTTTTTAATGTAACAAAATAAATTTTAATAAGATAAAACAAAGTCTATCACATTGAAGATTTACAAGACAAAACAACAGAGCAAAAAGAATCAAAAGATAGGCATAATAATCAGAAACCAACTCCTTGTCATGCTCAGGAATCCCAGAAAACCATTAAACTGGAAGCCACAGTTTATACAAAGAACACTTGTACAAATCTGTGCAGTCACTGTGCTTGTTGCTTCATTCTCTCTGAGTTCATATGAAATTCACCCATTTTAATTTAGAAGGCTTTGTTTTCTTGGTATCTTCCATCCCTGTGGCTCTTACACTATTTCCACCTTCTTTTCTGCAGGGTTGCCTGAAATACATAGGGGTGGTATTTGATAGAATGATCTCATTTAGAGCTGAGTGTTCAAGATATCTGACTCACTGTAGACATGTCTGGCAGTATATCTATGTACTTTTTTATATATTCTGTAGGAGAATTCTTCCATGATTATGTATGAACAACACACTTATCTCTGAGTATTGCAGATTATCATGATGAGTCATTTTATCTATACATTTTTTTAGACAAGTAGTATTTTGTTTTACCCTAATTCCTTGGGCATTCTAGTATGAAGTTTATGGTCACCTAAGAAATGTCAGGAGTGGTATCCATCTGGAGAAATGGCCTTAAGTCAAATCAATTATTGGTTGCTTGCTCCATCAAGCCTTGTTCCACCTTTGTCCTACCTTATCTTGCTGGCAGAATACCATTGAAGATAAAGGTTTTTTTGGCTGATTTGGCATATATGTTTCTATTTAAAATAAAGATATTGTTCTTGTAACAAAGAAAATAGGGGTTTAAAGCTCTCTGTAGGCACGAGGCCTCTCTCTCCATTTTCAGTGATTTGTATAATAATTGTCTTCAGCAATTAAACTTTGTTTTCAGTTCAGAGATAAAGGTCTAGAACTGGGAAAAGCCTGGTTTGTTTGGGTATACATTTTGGTCCACTTGGCTAACATTCAATTGTGTGTAACACAATTTTCATACTGAAATATGTGTTTAATCATAAGAGAGAGACATTTGAGACTCTGATTTCCCCATTATTTGGCAATAGATTTTTAAATATCTTTCATATATATTTTGGGAAGTTCCTTCTGAATTTGGTTTCAATACTACCCCTCAAATGCCCATTAATGTTATCAGTCTCTCCCTGTATTCCTGCCTTTAATCCCATCTCTACTCAACTTGCACACTTGTTCCTCCCATTCCAGTCTCCCATCTATCTATACTTGTTTATTCTATTCCCATTCATAAGAAGATATATGTGTTTCATTCCTCCTGTGATTCTCCAGATTGTAGCTTTGTTATCATTGTCTTCATGGTTTTATTCACATATAAGTGGACCATGAGTGAGGAAAGTCAACAGCAGAATTCTGATAAAGATCTGAGTATGAGATTGGGAAATAGGACATGGAAGCATGGAGGGAGAAGTGATGATGTGCAACGAGTGTCTTTGTTTCTCTGGTCAGGATGGCCTCTGCGCTTGAAGAGAATGACTTCTGGAGTTTTGGATAGGTACAAAGCAATGAGTTAGGAGATAAAGATTTGGATGGGGAAATCTGTGTGATCCATTTTAGATTTGTGCAAGAAGAAAGAAATAGCTTCAGTAATGTTGTGTTTTCTCCAGATCTGGAGATGAGTCTTGGGGGATAGATTTAGAAGAGCAAAGAAAAAGGTGAAGATCAGCAATTTGCCTCTCTGCTTCCCTTCACAGTTTGGTTCTTGGATCTTTTTTTTTCTGCTGGATTTGGAGTGTGGGACAATGCAATCAGGAGTAGAAGGAAGGTTCAGGGGTATGCTGTAGGATCCCTCAGAGATAAGGAAGGCTGGGGCTGCTACAGTTATGCTACCAAGCTGGGGCTGAAACTATTGTATTGGACTTAAAAAGCCATGATGAGAAGTGAAGTTCTGCAGTTAACCTAATTTCTGCCCTGGCAGGGGTGGCCTGTGGGCTTCCAGGGAGTTCCTGCCAAATTTGGGTGATAAGATCAAGAAAGGTTGTGAAAATGTTAGAATTGGAGGATATGTTGTCCAATGGAAATAAAATCACAGGCAGCAGGGAACCTGCAGCAGTTCATTTTATCAGAGCTGAAGATGGGACTGTGGGATTGGGTTAAGAGAAGAAAAAGTTGAGGTGAAGTTCTGCTGTACTGGTTAGACTTGCCTGTGTGCACTTGTCAGTCTTAAATACTGTTTCCTGTCTCTTGTTTTCTATTGATGTGCATGTTATGAATCATTTCTTACCTTCTAATTCCTAAAAATGTCTTCTCATTCAATTATAGCAGATATTTTTGCTTAGTACAGAAATCAGTGTAGGCCCTTTTTCTCTTTAGGATTGAACTGTTCCTGGCTCTTTTGGTTAGTACCTTCTCCTGTGAAATCAATCAGCCATTATTCTAATGGGCTCTCTTTTACATGAGATACTTATTTTCTTTCTTCACATTTTAATGCTCTTGTTTTGTTTTGTCTATTAATTAAGGCTTGCTGTATGGTATTTCTTTTTTATATTTTTGCCTATGTGTTGTTGTGAATATTTTCAGTATCTGCAATGTTATGACTTTCTGGATTTTGGCAATTTTTTCTTTCATTATCTTGAGGAAGATTTTATTATGCAATTGAGGTAAGATTCTTATGATATATATATATATATATATATATATATATATATATATATATATATATATATATATACCTTATTTAAGGTCTTCTGCATTTCTATGGTGTACAGCATTACTTGTGTATTTCTTTTCTGTGATAAATTCAAATACATATACATGTTTCTGACCTGCAATTGAATTCCTCTGCTTATTATATTTAGTTTTGAAATTCTATTTGCAACTTTTCTGTCCTGCTTATAAAGCTTTACCTTGACTTTTCTAATTAGTTTCCTGCTCTAAGTTCATTTCAGACTGATTTCTCATCAATAAATCTATACTTTTTTAATTAATTAATTAATTAATGTATTTATTGTTTTTTTGAGACAGGGTTTCT